>NC_053024.1:655392534-655598699 GCF_003073215.2 Triticum urartu | reverse complement strand
GGCTACTCATTTAAATCCGAGAATAATGGTTGTTCTATTTATATGAGAGATATGTTTTATGGTCATGCTCCTATGGTGAATGGTTTATTCTTAATGAATCTCGAGCGTAATGCTACACATATTCATAGTGTGAGTACCAAAAGATGTAAGGTTGATAATGATAGTCCCACATACTTGTGGCACTGCCGCCTTGGTCACATAGGTGTCAAACGCATGAAGAAGCTCCATGCAGATGGACTTTTAGAGTCTCTTGATTACGAATCATTTGACACGTGCGAACCATGCCTCATGGGTAAAATGACCAAGACTCCGTTCTCAGGAACAATGGAGCGAGCAACCAACTTATTGGAAATCATACATACTGATGTGTGCGGTCCAATGAGTGTTGAGGCTCGCGGTGGCTATCGTTATGTTCTCACCCTCACTGATGACTTGAGTAGATATGGGTATGTCTACTTAATGAAACACAAGTCTGAAACCTTTGAAAAGTTCAAGGAATTTCAGAGTGAGGTTGAGAATCAACGTGATAGGAAAATCAAGTTTCTACGATCAGATCGTGGAGGAGAATACTTGAGTCACGAATTTGGCACACACTTAAGAAAATGTGGAATAGTTTCACAACTCACGCTGCCTGGAACACCTCAGCGTAATGGTGTGTCCGAACTTCGTAATCGCACTCTATTAGATATGGTACGATCTATGATGTCTCTTATCGATTTACCGCTATCTTTTTGGGGCTATGCTTTAGAGACTGCCGCATTCACTTTAAATAGGGCTCCGTCGAAATCCGTTGAGACGACACCATTTGAATTATGGTTTGGTAAGAAACCTAAGTTGTCGTTTCTAAAAGTTTGGGGATGCGATGCTTATGTCAAGAAACTTCAACCTGAAAAGCTCGAACCCAAGTCGGAAAAATGCGTCTTCATAGGATACCCTAAAGAAACTATTGGGTATACCTTCTACCTCAGATCCGAAGGCAAGATCTTTGTTGCCAAGAATGGATTCTTTCTAGAGAAAGAGTTTCTCTCGAAAGAAGTAAGTGGGAGGAAAGTAGAACTTGATGAAGTGTTACCTCTTGAACCGGAAAATGGCACAACTCAAGAAAATGTTCCTAAGGTGCCTGCACCAACTAGAGAGGAAGTTATTGATGATGATCAAGACACTTCTGATCAAGCTCCTACTGAAATTCGAAGGTCCACAAGGACACGTTCCGCACCAGTGTGGTACGGCAACCCTGTCTTGGAAATCATGTTGTTGGACAACGGTGAACCTTCGAACTATGAAGAAGCGATGGAGGGCCCGGATTCCGACAAATGGCTAGAAGCCATGAAATCCGAGATAGGATCCATGTATGAAAACGAAGTATGGACTTTGACTGACTTGCCCGTTGAACGGCGAGCCATAGAAAATAAATGGATCTTTAAGAAGAAGACATACGCGGATGGTAATGTGACCATCTATAAAGCTCGGCTTGTCGCTAAGGGTTATCGACAAGTTCAAGGGGTTGACTACGATGAGACTTTCTCACCGGTAGCGAAGCTGAAGTCCGTCCGAATCATGTTAGCAATTGCCGCATTCTACTATTATGAGATATGGCAAATGGACGTCAAAACGGCATTCCTTAATGGTTTCCTTAAGGAAGAATTGTATATGATGCAGCCGGAAGGTTTTGTCGATCCTAAGAATGCTAACAAGGTGTGCAAGCTCCAACGCTCGATTTATGGGCTGGTGCAAGCATCTCGGAGTTGGAACATTCGCTTTGATGAGATGATCAAAGCGTTTGGGTTTACGCAGACTTATGGAGAAGCCTGCGTTTACAAGAAAGTGAGTGGGAGCTCTGTAGCATTTCTCATACTATATGTAGATGACATACTTTTGATGGGAAATGATATAGAACTCTTGGACAGCATCAAGGCCTACTTGAATAAGAGTTTTTCAATGAAGGACCTTGGAGAAGCTGCTTATATATTAGGCATCAAGATCTACAGAGATAGATCAAGACGCCTCATAGGTCTTTCACAAAGCACATACCTTGATAAGATATTGAAGAAGTTCAATATGGATCAGTCTAAGAAGGGGTTCTTGCCTGTGTTGAAAGGTGTGAAATTGAGCACAGCTCAATGTCCGACCACGACAGAAGATATAGAAGAGATGAGTGTCATCCCCTATGTCTCAGCCATAGGTTCTATTATGTATGCCATGCTGTGTACCAGACCTGATGTAAACCTTGCCGTAAGTTTGGTAGGAAGGTACCAAACTAATCCCGGCAAGGAACACTGGACAGCGGTCAAGAATATCCTGAAGTACCTGAAAAGGACTAAGGAAATGTTTCTCGTTTATGGAGGTGACGAAAAGCTCGTCGTAAAGGGTTACGTCGACGCTAGCTTCGACACAGATCTGGATGACTCAAAGTCACAAACCGGATACGTGTATATTTTGAATGGTGGGGCAGTAAGCTGGTGCAGTTGCAAGCAGAGCGTCGTGGCGGGATCTACATGTGAAGCGGAGTACATGGCAGCCTCGGAGGTAGCACATGAAGCAATATGGGTGAAGGAGTTCATCACCGACCTAGGAGTCATACCCAATGCGTCGGGGCCAATCAAACTCTTTTGTGACAACACTGGAGCTATTGCACTTGCCAAGGAGCCCAGGTTTCACAAGAAGACAAGGCACATCAAGCGTCGCTTCAACTCCATTCGTGAAAATGTTCAAGATGGAGACATAGAGATTTGTAAAGTACATACGGACCTGAATGTAGCGGATCCGTTGACTAAACCTCTCCCTAGGGCAAAACATGATCAACACCAGAATTCCATGGGTGTTCGATTCATCACAATGTAACTAGATTATTGACTCTAGTGCAAGTGGGAGACTGTTGGAAATATGCCCTAGAGGCAATAATAAAAGCATTATTATTATTATATTTCTTTGTTCATGATAATTGTCTTTATTCATGCTATAATTGTATTATTCGGAAATCGTAATACATGTGTGAATAACAGACACCATCATGTCCCTAGTGAGCCTCTAGTTGACTAGCTCGTTGATCAACAGATAGTCATGGTTTCCTGACTATGGACATTGGATGTCATTGATAACGAGATCACATCATTAGGAGAATGATGTGATGGACAAGACCCAATTCTAAACATAGCATAAAGATCGTGTAGTTCGTTTGCTAGAGTTTTTCCAATGTCAAGTATCCTTTCCTTAGACCATGAGATCGTGTAACTCCCGAATACCGTAGGAGTGCTTTGGGTGTACCAAACGTCACAATGTAACTGGGTGACTATAAAGGTGCACTACAGGTATCTCCGAAAGTGTCTGTTGGGTTGACACGGATCGAGACTGGGATTTGTCACTCCGTATGACGGAGAGGTGTCACTGGGCCCACTCGGTAATGCATCATCATAATGAGCTCAAAGTGACCAAGTGTCTGGTCATGGGATCATGCATTACGGTACGAGTAAAGTGACCTGCCGGTAACGAGATTAAACGAGGTATTGGGATACCGACGATCGGATCTCGGGCAAGTAACATACCGATTGACAAAGGGAATTGCATACGGGGTTGATTGAATCCTCGACATCGTGGTTCATCCGATGAGATCATCTTGGAGCATGTGGGAGCCAACATGGGTATCCAGATCCCGCTGTTGGTTATTGACCGGAGAGTCGTCTCGGTCATGTCTGCATGTCTCCCGAACCCGTAGGGTCTACACACTTAAGGTTCGGTGACGCTAGGGTTGCAGGGATATGTATATGCAGTAACCCGAATGTTGTTCGGAGTCCCGGATGAGATCCCGGACGTCACGAGGAGTTCCGGAATGGTCTGGAGGTAAAGATTTATATATGGGAAGTCCTGTTTCGGCCATCGGGACAAATTTCGGGGTCATCGGTATTGTACCGGGACCACCGGAAGGGTCTCGGGGGTCCACCGGGTGGGTCCAGCTGGCCCCGGGGGCCACATGGGCTGTAAGGGGATGCGCCTTGGCCTACATGGGCCAAGGGCACCAGCCCCAAGAGGCCCATGCGCCTAGGGTTTCTAGGAGGAAGAGTCCTAGGAGGGGAAGGCAGGAGGGAAACCTTCCCTTGGCCGCCGCCCCACCCTAGGAGATTGGATCTCCTAGGGCCGGCGCCCCCCCCCCTTGGCCCTGCTATATATAGTGAGGGAAGGAGGGCTTTTCACCCACGCCTTTGGTTGCCTCTTCTCCCTCTCCAACACCTCCTCCTCCTCCATAGTGCTTGGCGAAGCCCTGACGGAGTACTGCAGCTCCACCATCACCACGCCGTCGTGTTGCTGCTGGAGTTATCTTCCTCAATCTTTCTTCCCTCTTGCTGGATCAAGAAGAAGGAGACGTTACGCCGACCGTACGTGTGTTGAACGCGGAGGTGCCGTCCGTTCGGTGCTAGGATCTCCGGTGATTTGGATCACGTCGTGTTCGACTACCTCATCCCCGTTCTTTGAACGCTTCTGCTCGCGATCTACAAAGGTATGTAGATGCATCCGATCACTCGTTGCTAGATGAGCTCATAGATGGATCTTGGTGAAACCGTAGGAAATTTTTTTGTTTTCTGCAACGTTCCCCAACAGTGGCATCATGAGCTAGGTTTATGCGTAGTTCTTCTTGCGCGAGTAGAACACAATTTGTTGTGGGCGTAGATGTTGTCAACTTTCTTGCCTCTACTAGTCTTATCTTGCTTCAACGGTATTGTGGGATGAAGCGGCCCGGACCAACCTTACACGTATGCTTACGTGAGACCGGTTCCACCGACTAACATGCACTAGTTGCATAAGGTGGCTGGCGGGTGTCTGTCTCTCCTACTTTAGTTGGAGCGGATTCGATGAAAAGGGTCCTTATGAAGGGTAAATAGAAGTTGACAAATCACGTTGTGGCTTTCACGTAGGTAAGAAAATGTTCTTGCTAGAACCCTACTTCAGCCACGTAAAACTTGGAACAACAATTAGAGGACGTCTAACTTGTTTTTGCAGCAAGTGCTTTGTGATATGATATGGCCAAAGTTGTGATGAATGATGAATGATATATATGTGATGTATGAGTTGTTCATGCTATTGTAATAGGAATCACGACTTGCATGTCGATGAGTATGACAACCGGCAGGAGCCATAGGAGTTGTCTATATTTTTGTATGACCTGCGTGTCATTGAGAAATGCCATGTAAATTACTTTACTTTATTGCTAAACGCGTTAGCCATAGTAGTAGAAGTAATAGTTGGCGAGCAACTTCATGGAGACACAATGATGGACATCATGATGATGGAGATCATGGTGTCATGCCGGTGACAAGATGATCATGGAGCCCCAAGATGGAGATCAAAGGAGCTATGTGATATTGGCCATATCAGACTGTTGGAAATATGCCCTAGAGGCAATAATAAAAGCATTATTATTATTATATTTCTTTGTTCATGATAATTGTCTTTATTCATGCTATAATTGTTATCGGAAATCGTAATACATGTGTGAATAACAGACACACATGTCCCTAGTGAGCCTCTAGTTGACTAGCTCGTTGATCAACAGATAGTCATGGTTTCCTGACTATGGACATTGGATGTCATTGATAACGAGATCACATCATTAGGAGAATGATGTGATGGACAAGACCCAATCCTAAACATAGCAAAGATCGTATAGTTCGTTTGCTAGAGTTTTTCCAATGTCAAGTATCTTTTCCTTAGACCATGAGATCGTGTAACTCCCGGATACCGTAGGAGTGCTTTGGGTGTACCAAACGTCACAACGTAACTGGGTGAATATAAAGGTGACTACGGGTATCTCCGAAAGTGTCTGTTGGGTTGACACAAGATGAGGATTTGTCACTCCGTATGACGGAGAGGTATCACTGGGCCCACTCGGTAATGCATCATCATAATGAGCTCAAAGTGACCAAGTGTCTGGTCACGGGATCATGCATTACGGTACGAGTAAAGTGACTTGCCGGTAACGAGATTGAACGAGGTATTGGGATACCGACGATCGAATCTCGGGCAAGTAACATACTCGATTGACAAAGGGAATTGCATACGGGGTTGATTGAATCCTCGACATCGTGGTTCATCCGATGAGATCATCGTGGAGCATGTGGGAGCCAACATGGGTATCCAGATCCCGCTGTTGGTTATTGACCGGAGAGTCGTCTCGGTCATGTCTGCATGTCTCCCGAACCCGTAGGGTCTACACACTTAAGGTTCGGTGACGCTAGGGTTGTAGGGATATGTATATGCAGTAACCAGAATGTTGTTCGAAGTCCCGGATGAGATCCCGGACGTCACGAGGAGTTCCGGAATGGTCGGAGGTAAAGATTATATAAGGAAGGCTGTTTCGGCCATCGGGACGGGTTTCGGGGTCATCGGTATTGTACCGGGACCACCGGAAGGGTCCCGGGGGTCCACCGGGTGGGGCCACCTGCCCCGGGGGGCCACATGGGCTGTAGGGGGTGCGCCTTGGCCTACATGGGCCAAGGGCACCAGCCCCAAGAGGCCCATGCGCCTAGGGTTCTAGGAGGAAGAGTCCTAGGAGGGGAAGGCACCTCCTAGGTGCCTTGGGGGGGAGGGAAACCTCCCTTGGCCGCCGCACCCTAGGAGATTGGATCTCCTAGGGCCGGCGCCCCCCCTTGGCCCTCCTATATATAGTGAGGGAAGGAGGGCTTTTCACCCACGCCTTTGGTTGCCTCCTTCTCCCTCTCCAACACCTCCTCCTCCTCCATAGTGCTTGGCGAAGCCCTGACGGAGTACTGCAGCTCACCATCACCACGCCGTCGTGCTTGCTGCTGGAGCCATCTTCCTCAACCTCTCCTTCCCTCTTGCTGGATCAAGAAGAAGGAGACGTTACGCTGACCGTACGTGTGTTGAACGCGGAGGTGCCGTCCGTTCGGTGCTAGGATCTCCGGTGATTTGGATCACGTCGAACGACTCCCTCATCCCCGTTCTTTGAACGCTTCCGCTCGCGATCTACAAAGGTATGTAGATGCATCCGATCACTCGTTGCTAGATGAACTCATAGATGGATCTTGGTGAAACCGTAGGAAATTTTTTTGTTTTCTGCAACGGAAATTTTTTTGTTTTCTGCAACATTCCCCAACAATTACCACCAAGCTGCTTGAGCTTCGTGATGAACTATAATATATCAGGGACATATATGATGATCCTTGAGATATTCGCGATGTTTGACACCACAAAAGTAGAAATCAAGAAGGAGCTTCAATTGTTGGTGGTTGGTGAAACCACTAGTTTCAAGAAGGGCAAGGGCAAGAAGGGATACTTCATGAAACGACAATTCAGCTGCTGCTCTAGTGAAGAAACTCAAGGTTGAACCCAAACCCGAGACTAAGTGCTTCTGTAATAAGGGGAACAGCCACTGGAGCAGAATTACCCTAGATACTTGGTAGATGAGAAGGTTGCCAAGGTCGATAGAAGTATATTGGATATACATTGTGTTGATGTGTACTTTACTAGTACTCCTAGTAGCACGAGGGTATTAGATACCGGTTCGGTTGCTAAGTGTTAGTAACTCGAAATAAAAGCTACGAAATAAACGGAGACTAGCTAAAGGTGAGCTGACGATATGTGTTGGAAGTGTTTCAAATGTTGATATGATCAAGCATCGCACGCTCCCTCTACCATCGAGATTGGTGTTTGCGTTGAGCATAGACATGATTGGATTATGTCTATCGCAATACGGTTATTCATTTAAGGAGAATAACGGTTACTCTGTTTATTTGAATAATACCTTCAATGGTCTTGCACCTGAAATGAATGGTTTATTGAATCTCGATCGTAGTGATACACATGTTCATGCCAAAAGATAGTAATGATAGTACCACCTACTTGTGGCACTGCCACGTAAGTCATATCGGTATAAAACGCATGAAGAAGCTCCATGTTGATGGATCTTTGGGCTCACTCGTTTTTGAAAGGATTGAGACATGCGAACCATGTTTGTTGGTAGATATGCATGAAGAAACTCTATACAAATGGATCATTTGGACTCACTTGATTTTGAATCACTTGAGACATGCAAATCATACCACATGGGCAAGATGACTGAAAGCCTCGTTTTCAGTAAAATGGAACTAGAAAGCAACTTGTTGGAAGTAATACATTTTGATGTGTGCAGTCCAATGAGTGCTGAGGCATGTAGTGGATATCGTTATGTTCTTACTTCACAGATGATTTGAGTGGATGTTGAGTACTGATGAATCACGAGTCTGAAAGGTTCAAGTAATTTCAGGGTGAAGTTGAAAGATCGTCGTGACAAGAGGATAAAAGATCTATGATATGATCATAGAGATGAATATCTGAATTACGAGTTTGGCACAGAAGTAAGACATTGTGGAAATTGTTTCACAACTAAATACAGCCTGGAACACCATAGTGTGATGGTGTGTCCGAACATCATAACTGCACCCTATTGGATATGATGCATACCATGATGTCTCTTATTGAATTACCACGATAGTTTATGGGTTAGGCATTAGAGACAACCACATTCACTTTAAATAGGGCACCACGTAATTCCGATGAGATGACACCGTATGAACTATGGTTTAGAGAAACCTAAGCTGTCATTTCTTAAAAGTTTGGGGCTGCGACGCTTATGTGAAAAAGTTTCAGGCTGATAAGCTCGAACCCAAAGCGGATAAATGCATCTTCATAGGACACCCAAAACAGTTGGGTATACCTCCTGTCTCAGATCCGAAAGCAATAAGGGATTGTTTCTAGAATCGGGTCCTTTCTTGAGGAAAAGTTTCTCTCGAAAGAATTGAGTGGGAGGATGGTGGAGACTTGATGAGGTTATTGAACCGTCTCTTCAACTAGTGTGTGGCAGGGCACAGGAAGTTGTTCCTGTGGCACCTACACCAATTGAAGTGGAAGCTTATGATAGTGATCATGAAACTTCAGATCAAGTCACTACCAAACCTCGTGGGATGACAAGGATGCGTACTACTTCAGAGTGGTACGTAATCCTGTCTTGGAAGTCATGTTGCTAGACAACAATGAACCTACGAGCTATGGAGAAGCGATGGTGGGCCTGGATTCCAAAATGGCTCGAGGCCATATAATCCGAGAGAGGATCCATGTATGAAAACAAAGTGTAGACTTTGGAAGAACTACTTGATGGTCGTAAGGCTGTTAGGTACATATGGATTTTAAAAGGAAGACAGACAATGATGGTAAGTATCACCATTAAGAAAGCTTGACTTGTCGTTAAGATGTTTTCCGACAAGTTCAAGGAGTTGACTACGATGAGACTTTCTCACTCGTAGCGATGCTAAGAGTCTGTTGGAATTATATTAGCGAGTACTGCATTATTTATGAAATCTTGCAGATAGGATGTCAAAACATTGTTTCCTCGACGTTTTTTTGAGGAAAGGTTGTATGTGATACAACCGGAAGGTTTTGTCAATCCTGAAAGATGCTAATAAGTATGCAAAGCTCCAGCTATCCTTCTAGGGACTGGAGTAAGCATCTCGGAGTTGGAATGTATGCTTTGATAAGATGATCAAAGTTTTGGGTGTATACAAAGTTTATGAGAAACTTGTATTTCCAAAGAAGTGAGTGGGAGCACTATAGAATTTCTGATGAGTATATGTAGTTGACATATTGTTGATCAGAAATGATGTAGAATTTCTGGAAAGCATATAGGGTTATTTGGAAAGTGTTTTTCAATGGAAAGCCTGGATCAAGCTACTTGAACATTGAGCATCAAGATCTATAAGGATAGATCAAAATGCTTAATGGTACTTTCAAATAAGCACATACCTTGACATGATTTTGAAGGTGTTCAAGATGGATCAGTCAAAGAAGGAGTTCTTGCCTGAGTTGTAAGGTATGAAGTTAAGACTTAAAGCTCGACCACGGCAAAATAGAGAGAAAGGACGAAGGTCGTCCCCTATGCTTAAGACATAGGCTCTACAGTATGCTATGCTGTGTACCGCACCTGAAATGTGCCTTGCCATGAGTCAGTCAAGGGGTACAAGAGTGATCCAAGAATGGATCACAGGACAGCGGTCAAAGTTATCCTTAGTAACTAGTGGACTAAGGAATTTTTCTCGATTATGGAGGTGGTAAAAGAGTTCGTCGTAAAGGGTTACGCCGATGCAAACTTTGACACTAATCCAGATTATTCTAAGTAGTAAACTGGATTCGTATAGTAGAACAGTTATTTGGAATAGCACCAAATAGAGCGTGGTAGCTGCATCTAGGAGATGACATAGAGATTTGTGAAGTACATACGGATCTGAATGTTGCAGACCCGTTGACTAAAACCTCTCTCACAAGCAACATGATCAAACCCAGAACTCTTTGAGTGTTAATCACATAGTGATGTGAACTAGATTATTGACTCTAGTAAACTCTTTGGATGTTGGTCACATGGCGATGTGACCTGTGAGTGTTAATCACATGGCGATGTGAACTAGATTATTGACTCTAGTGCAAGTGGGAGACTGTTGTAAATGTGCCCTAGAGGCAATAATAAATTAGTTATTATTATATTTCCTTGTTCATGATAATCGTTTATTATCCATGCTATAATTGCATTGATAGGAAACTCAGATACATGTGTGGATACATAGACAACACCATGTCCCTAGTAAGCCTCTAGTTGACTAGCTCGTTGATCAATAGATGGTTACGGTTTCCTGACCATGGACATTGGATGTCGTTGATAACGGGATCACATCATTAGGAGAATGATGTGATGGACAAGACCCAATCCTAAGCATAGCACTAGATCGTGTAGTTCGTATGCTAGAGCTTTTCTAATGTCAAGTATCATTTCCTTAGACCATGAGATTGTGCAACTCCCGGATACCGTAGGAGTACTTTGGGTGTGCCAAACGTCACAACGTAACTGGGTGGCTATAAAGGTACACTACGGGTATCTCCGAAAGTGTCTGTTGGGTTGGCACGAATCAAGACTGGGATTTGTCACTCCGTGTGACGGAGAGGTATCTCTGGGCCCACTCGGTAGGACATCATCATAATGTGCACAATGTGATCAAGGAGTTGATCACGGGATGATGTGTTACGGAACGAGTAAAGAGACTTGCCGGTAACGAGATTCAACAAGGTATCGGGATACCGACAATCGAATCTCGGGCAAGTACAATACCGATAGACAAAGGGAATTGTATACGGGATTGATTAAGTCCTCGACATCGTGGTTCATCCGATGAGATCATCGTGGAACATGTGGGAGCCAACATGGGTATCCAGATCCCGTTGTTGGTTATTGACCGGAGAGTCATCTCGGTCATGTCTACATGTCTCCCGAACCCGTAGGGTCTACACACTTAAGGTTCGGTGACGCTAGGGTTATAGAGATATTAGTATGCGGTAACCCGAAAGTTGTTCGGAGTCCCGGATGAGATCCCGGACGTCACGAAGAGTTCCGGAATGGTCCGGAGGTAAAGAATTATATATATGAAGTGCTATTTCGGCCATCGGGACAAGTTTCGGGGTCACCGATATTGTACCGGGACCACCGGAAGGATCCCGGGGGGTCCACCGGGTGGGGCCACCTGCCCCGGGGGCCACATGGGTTGTAGGGGGTGCGCCTTGGCCTATATGGGCCAAGGGCACCAGCCCCAAGAGGCCCATGCGCCAAGAGAAGAGGAAAAGGGAGAGTCCTAAAAGGGGAAGGCACCTCCGAGGTGCCTTGGGGAGGATGGACTCCTCCCCCCCCCCCTTGGCCGCACCCTTCCTTGTAGGAAGGGGCAAGGCTGCGCCCTCCCCCTCTCCCTTGGCCCTATATATAGTGGGGGGAAGGGAGGGCAACCATACCTAAGCCTTGGCGCCTCCCTCTCCCTCCCATGACACATCTCCCTCCTCCCGCAGCGCTTGGCGAAGCCCTGTTGGAATCCCGCTACTTCCACCACCACGCCGTCGTGTTGTTGGATCTCCATCAACCTCTCCTTCCCCCTTGCTGGATCAAGAAGGAGGAGACGTCGCTTCTCCGTACGTGTGTTGAACGCGGAGGTGCCGTCCGTTCGGCGCTAGGATCTCCGGTGATTTGGATCACGACGAGTACGACTCCATCAACCCCGTTCTCTTGAATGCTTCCGCGCGCGATCTACAAGGGTATGTAGATCCACTCCTCCCTCGTTGCTAGATGACTCCATAGATTGATCTTGGTGACACGTAGGAAGATTTTGAATTTATGCTACGTTCCCCAACAACAGATTATTAACTCTATTTCAGGGAGATATATTAATTTGGTTTTTTTATTGTAGGATTCTTTCTGGTGATCCTGGCATTGTTGCATATGAATCTTTATTTTTGGAAGCAGCTGGCTGCAAGGATTTCGTGGATGCTATATTCTCGAGTGTGGTATATAGAAAGTAAAGCTTTCAATGAAGTTGTTGTAGTGTTAAGTTCTTTACTTGAAATGCGGAGGTCGTGCATTAACATGCTGACATCTTTTGCGGTTCTGGTGTAGAAGTATCCATTATTCTCAAGGGTGAGGCATTGTAACTATTGCAGAGCAGATCTTAGAGGTGATGACCGCCAAATGCCATGTGCTTGGTAATTGCATAGGTACTATATTGCATTTTTGATACTTTATAGTTATGCTTCTGTTATTGCATTATAGATGGTCATCATTTTGCTATAGACTTGCTACATCATCATATAAAGTTTTGTTATTGCCCCTCTCCTACTAAATGAAATTTGTATTGGTTTGGGAATATTACGGTGATGGTCCTGGCAGACAATGGAACTTAACACTACACATTAATTAATTCTAAGATGCATGCTCATCCCTGAGAAGCTCAGCAAAAATATACCATGTGAAGATATTCATATGACTTTCACTGTTTGTGACTAGCAAGTGATAGATTTAATTAAGTACAATATATAACCACATCTATTTTCTCAGCATATATTTGTTATTTCCGTGCCAAGTTTGACATGACTAGATGTCTGATTACTCTTGTGTATAATAAAACAGGGGTTCAAGTTGTTTTTGCTGGCTGAGTTTGAAAATAGTCTGTGCATGACAGTCAAATTATATACATGGTGAGTTCCAGCTTGATAACTTTGTCTTCATGCTAATTGCTAAATATGATACTTTTCTTTAGGAGGCGCAAAAGTACTACGAGGCAATCTATGAAAATATTGATCCGAAGGTAGATGGTAGTTGTGGAGGTCTGTTTGGTACTTGCTGTTTCTTTGATTTGATTTAGGAAATTGCAAAATGTGTGGTGTCTCATACAATCCCATAGTTTGCCTGGTTGTTGTATTAGTTAAGCTAATTTATAGATCTGGCGCCGGCTCGGTACTATAACTATGATTTGGTCGTGTTGGTAGCCTAGCGTTGTTGTATTGAACATAGCTAATCATTTGTTGATTTAGTTCTCAATTGTAATTAACCGTTAATGGTTGTTCGAAAGGGTGTGATATGGCTCCGCTTACTAAACATGCTTGTGTGTCGCATTGGTGCCCTTCCCATATTTATTTACTCTGCCAACTAGTTCTAAACTTGTGATCGAATTGACTGCGTAACTTACATGTTACTACTGAGTGTGGTACATATATATACAAGTATGATTGGGACATTTGGAGCGTCTAGAAAATATAGAGATATCTTGTTTTTTTATATGTACAAAAGCCCTCATCGCAATACTTTAGTTTATAATTCAAGTCTGATATCTCACAAAATTATATTCCTATACCTCTTCCTCTGAAGGCAATGGTTTTTAATTGGTGCCTATAATGATTTGTTGATCAATCTATTGTAATAAATACTAGACTCTTCTGATGGGAAAGAACTCAGGGTGTTTTTTGTCTCATTGGTTTCTCTGGTGTCTTTGATGCAGATCTCAGGTTCGAGGACAAGGACAACCTCATGCAGTCGATTAAGGTGAGGTTTCCCGTGGATTCTATACGTATACTAAAGGAGGTTTTGGAAACAAAATCAGGCTTGGACTAAGTACCTGGGCACATATTCTTGAATCTATTTGGTTGGCTCAGTATGTCAGTTGTTAAATTGTTCCTTTGTATTCATTATAGTTTGTCTGCAAGTGATGACGAGTAGAAAGCTCTGAGCTTTGTCAGAAGTTAGCATACATCTGTATATTTACATGGAAAAAGTGTGATATGTTGTTTAGGCATTATTCTGATTTAGTCACCAGAAGTAGTGGGCAGCAAGAACTGAACATGTTGGTGCATGTTATTTGAGATCTGGTGTTCTGCGCAGATGATGCTCTTTCATTTGGGATGCCTTGGGTTGTTTTCATGGCGGGATTGTGCTAATTCAGTGTCGTGGTTATGCAGAATACGCTGCAAGGATTGGCGGTCCGGCACATCGACGTGCTCGAGAGCCTGGAGCCCAAGGTCAGGAAGTGCGTTCCTGCAGAAGAGAAGATGTGGAGGGAGGATAGGAGGAGGTAGGCACGCTGGGGTGGGATGGTCTTGCCGGCGACGACAGGGCTGGCCGGCCGGAGTTGGATCGAGATCCCGGCTGGCACACCTCGCCTCCACCTCCCCTGGCCCTGACCTAGGGTTTGATTGGTGGGCTCACTGTCGTCTGCGTTGGATGAGGAGATCCGGCACATGCACAAGAAGGAGCTCAGCCTCTGCTGCCTCTGCACGCCCCCAGGTATAGCAGATCCCCATCCCTGCCTTTTCTAATTTCCCCATTAATTAGTAGTGGCTATAGTATTGGGGAGACAGTGGGTTCATATGATGTCATTTTTCTAATCCTGAAGGGAGCCTGTGTCGTGGAAGCAGCGGCAAGACATCAAGGAATGGGTATCCAAGGAGAAGAAGAGAGTGATTGCATCAATGGACCCTCAGGTACAAAATTCATGCTTGCATTATGCCCGGCCACAGGTATTTTTGAGTCCCAATCTCTGTACAATGTGAAAGAACTGTTGATCACAAAGCACCTGCGTTTCGATTAGCATGCCAACCCCCACATTTGCTTGAGAGTCTTTGATCCTCTCCTTCTAAGGGAAGTATGCCATCGCTTCTGTATTTCCTGTCAATTATGCTGGAACAAAAATGACTCCTGAAGCAAGGAGTTAACACGTGTAGTTTCTGGCGATGGTACCCCACTCGATGTATCTGTGCATTGCTAATACATATATGTTAAGTATATTATGGTTAGGTTACGTAACTGCGAGATTTCAAAAATGATTTCTATACTTGTAGCCTTTCCTCCATTGTATTGGTTTCTGCAGGTTCCATAGGCTGGTGCCTTTTTTTGATACAATTGCTCAGTTGCATGCTAATCACATGTGTAAATAATGCATCGCATATTTTTTACTGTTGGCAAATGAATTAATTATGTATAGTTACTACCAAATTATCAGAATAATAAATCTATCACTCGCTCCAATTATTTGTAATTCTGGGTTAGGCTTTTCTTATCTAAACTACTTGATGTGACAAAATATCTTAAACAAGCTATGCGATTTGTATGCTTTCTTATATTATCAAAGATGATTGCACTTATATGATATGTTTGATAGTTCCTATATACTCCGAAAGAAAAAAATAGCTGATGTTCCGCTCCCTGCAGGCCTGTACTCGCGTCACACCCTTTCCTCTCCCTGCCTGCTCGTTGCCCCGGTCGTCTCTGATGGAGCTCCTAGATGTGCTATACATCACCTCCTCACCTCCTTGACCACTTCAGTGCCCATGGCTTTCGTGCTCGTTGGCGGGATGGTGCAAGGCACAACTCCGACGTGGTTCCTCACTGGTTGGATGGCGTTCAGGCGCAACCCCGGTGCCCTCCGAGTACTGCCTCGGCTACAACCTCCCTCTGTGAGCTCCATCTTCCCCTGCTCTGCTTCGGCTATTATATGGGACATGGCCAGGGCTATGATGATCAGTTATGGCTGATATAGGCATGCTCTCAAGCAGTCGAGGCACTTGTGGGCATTATTTTGGATCCTCCCTCGTTTCTTTGAGCTGTTTTGATCACATTCTTATTTTAGTGGCTCTGTCCTTGGATGGTCATTTCTAATGAGTGATAACCAGGGTAGTTAAACCCTTGTAAGAACATATTGATCCGGTGATCCATCCAGAAATCCAGAAATAAGTCTAGAAATAAGAGAAGGATGCCTCACCGAGCTCTCACAGCGATTAGGGACTCTCGGTCGTCGGATCAGTTTTCTTGATGCGATTCTGGGCGACGGATCTCGCTCTGGATTGATCTCGGCCGTTGCATCGAGCCTGAACTCCTGCAGTAATGAGTAGTTACTCCCAAAATGAGATATCTCGTGCCACCATGTTTGAATCACGTGCCCCGTCGATCGGAAGCCATTCTTGCTAGGGCGATGATGATTAGCCGTGGGTATCAAGTTGGGTCCTCCCTCTTCTCTCTAGAATCCTTTTTGATCCTGTGATACTTACTGTTCTGTCCTTTGGATGGTCATTCTTATTGAGTGATAACTAGGGCAGCTCCACTGTATAAACAGATTGATCTGGTGATAAGAGATGATGGGGGTAGATTATATGATCGAGGAAAGGCAAATCTGAGCCCATATGCATTGAACCCTGAACCCTTTTTATTCGCACGTGCCCCACCGGTCGGAAGCCATCCTTGCTAGGGTGATGATGATTCACTGTGGCTGAAATAAGTGTGCCTTTGAGCAATCAAGGCACCTGTGGGTATCAAGTTGGGTCCTCCCTCTTGTCTCTAGAATCCTTTTTGATCATGTGATACTTATTGTTCTGTCCTTGGATGGTCATTCTTGTTGAGTGATAACCAGGGCAGCTCCACTGTACAAATAGATTAATCCGGTGACAAGAGATGGCGGGGGTAGATTATATGATCGAGGAAAGGCAAATCTGAGCCCACTATGCATTGAACCCTGAACCCTTTTTATTTGTATTTAAAGGTGTTGCTTATTTATGCTCCAGTGTTTATAGCCGTCTTATGTGAATATTTCTTCTCTCTCATACCTTTATTTCATATAAGTTGTTCTTGACTTTTATTGTTTGTTGTTGGTCCTTGATTTCATCTGGTTAAGACTGAGCAAGTTGTCGGTTCAATGGCTTGTTTTAATTTGTTGATAAACCAGCAGAAACCACGGTGTCATGTTTCTAATAACAACGTCTTTAGGCTGATTAATGTTTGTATTGGAGCCCACTACCTTTTATTTCGCTTGTTTCTTACCATCTTCCTTGCTTCTCTGGCTGTTTCACGGTTGGGACGGTGGCGTGGCGTTGGGGCTGTCTTGCGGGTCGGCCGGAGAGGGAGCACACCGAGTGGGCTTCTAAGATGGCTGAGGTAATTATTTGCTCCCTTGTTTGTCTTTCCCTTTGTGATGTGTATGTGCTCATCAAGGGCTTTGTTGTTTTTTAGGGATTTGTCTAGGGTTTCCTGGTTAATCCATTCTGATTTTGGTCTGCTCATGCTCTTGGCTTCCGGACCATGGTGCTCAAGGTGGTCTGGCTATCGCCGCCGCCCCTGCTCGACGATGCTGCACTCCTGCTCGATCACTTTATAAAAATAGCGTATGCAGAAGTGAAAACGAGTCAAACAGATGATCAGTGCCTTAGTCCTTCAGTACTTGAGGTATGTGTTGACTGTATTAATGATGTTATGTTTTTAGTGGCCAATATTTCTGACGAGTGTATAAACCCACAGTTGACCATGGTCCGCATATGAGTTTAATTGCTGTCTAAGATAATTAGTAGCATGATTTTATAAAGCTCCAGTTCCGTGGTTCTGAGCACTTGTGTTTAATTAGAATCACTTGTTATTATAGAACTATGTTGTTGACTATAGTTCCATGTAGCTTGAGTATTTATCTGTACTTGAAGTCTACAAGTGTTTTCTTAAGTATACCAGAACCACCTGACCGAGAATAATTAATTTCGTAACTATTAAGTAAACTGAATTGAGCATTTCTTAGATTTTTTGGTTCAGAGCTTTTATTGTCTCTTCGGTATATGTTGGAGTTTACTTTTCCTGTGGCATACGTTTATTTTGGAAGTTATTTGCATGTATACTGGTATGCGGTTGTCTATGTGCCCCCTTACAGCTGCTTATTATCTATAAGTGGTGAAAATTATTTTCCTGAGTTTAATTGTATGTATCAAGCCGCTTGGTGGAAAGACTTCCTATTGACATGTGAATTGAATGATGTGGTTATATTAACATAGCTCTTTGTTTTGTTGTCTACTTCTTTATTTCCCTTTGGATGGGTGCTCATGTCGGCGTGGGGCACAACGGCCGCCGAGGGAGCCGAGCCGGCGGATGTGGAGGCCGCCGAGCGGCGGTGCTCGCGTGAAGGAGGAATATGATGATGCGTGGAGTGGCATGGGGTACCAACCATCTCCATCGAGTGGCGGTGCTCGCGTGAAGGATGAGTTCGTGTTAGTCCCCCTATCCCGATCTGGATTTTATGGATCTTTCAAAAAAAGTTCTTGTTAGGGATTTGAGTTTTTTCCATTTAACATGCTCTCATGTAGGGTAGTAGCACTCTCTCGGCTGTGGCTGCACGTTCAACTGGCCAGTCAAGGAGCTCCAGCAGGTCCGCCTACTCTCCTTTCCCCTGAGCTCCTGCAACTACACAAATCATCTTCCTGGTATTTTCTCACTTTTGATTCACAGACTATGTATTGTTGTTAGTTCTGGTGATTATCAATTGATCTAAGACCACTGTACGTGCATATCTCAGACTTGAGAAGAATGCACATAGCCTTGCCGAGAACATAATATTGTTTCGATGATTACCTTGTTTGTGCGCTTGTTTTGATAAAACACATGGGTTATTGAAGAATTGAAACATGTTACATTGAAATCAGAGAGCATGTCGTTGTTGCTTAATTCCGTTAATCATGGCTGTCACTGTATACCTTGAGATTCAGGTAGAAGCAATAGAATGCAGGAAAAAAATACCTACCTGCATGTGTTCCTTAGAGAGTTTGTTTTCTTCATACCTCACCATTCTTGATATATATGGTCATCTCTGTTCTGGATATCACACTCGACGGCCTCTCTTCATGGCACAAAACTGAAACTACGCCATGAATATCAGTGAAATAGCTGATTCCAATCATTCATCAATTAGCTTTGTTTTAATCACAACAATAAGTCATGATATCTTGAAATTGCCTGATTGGTGATTATACATTTTATATGATGTTTTCACCTGCAAGCTCTGCACTTCTTTCCTTTCAACTTTATCTCTCTTGCTTTATTTCATGGATATATTCCTCTTCTCATTCCATCATTCAGTCTGTTTGCAACAAAATCCCGATTCATAGTCTGTTTTTTTTAAATGCTTGGCACATCCTAAACAAAATCCTGATTAAACGATAGGCTTGGCATATCTTTTTTATCACCATGGTTGCTTTTATCCGCAACTGATTTCTCTGATTCCTTTCCCATGCTGTAATGCAATTGTTTTGGGCAATTCCCCAAGGCCTTATGTTTTATATTATTGGGAACTGCAGGACACCCAGCAAGTGTTTAGGATCCCACACACGGCAGTTCTTGGCATGCTCCTGGCACACCTTGGACTATCACCGGCTCAGTATGAACGCGTTGGTCATGAGGACGGCAAGACCCATGTTGTAAATTGTCTGTAAGCGACGTGTTGCCGTATCTTCTATGCCTAAAACGTCTGTAAGCGACGTGTTGTCGTATCTTCTATACCTAAACGTCTACATTATGCCTAAAACTTAAAGTTATTATGCATAGTTGTAAATTGTCTTTAAGCGACGTGTTGTCGTATCTTCCATGCCTAAGATATTTGGTGCTAACCTATCGTGAAACATGCTTTTTATGTTCATGCATTGTTACGTAGCTTCTTATTATGTGCATACAAACGTTTGGACCGGCGCCCTCGCGCCACGACGCGATCCCGATCTAGTAAACAATGAGATGAGGGATCTCTAACCTCTCTCCGCGCCGAACCAGCCACAAGCTGGAGCGATTAGTAACTTTATTTATATGTATTACACAGTGAGGCCTATTTATGAAATTTGTTTGTAACAACACACTTTTTTTTAATGTTCTTACTGCTTTGCGCCACTGCACCCAAGAGGTAAACCCAGCCAAATTCTTTGTCTAATTAATTGTTAGAGTGAAAATTTATCCTAAAAATAATTATAATTAAATTCTAGCAAACCAGCCATTGGGTAGCTTTGTTGCCGTTTTTTTTAATTTGCTTTGTTGCGTTGTCAACGTGACATCTAATTATGATGCTTTGCATAAAACTCAAAACGTTGGAGCTATTAGGGTAGAAGACAAAACATGAAGATTACAGACTGTGGGTTATTGTACGAGCGCACCCCCTCTCATTTGCATACACATGCCACCCATCAATACTAGCTAGCAGAATATATATAGGGCATAATAGTTTAAATTAGTGGTCATAGTCTAGAAAGGTTTCGGCATTTAGTTATTTGTTTAAGTAGAAGGGAAATGTATTGCAAACGTTTCATCTAATTGTGCTAATTGTGATGCTTTGCAGAGAAATACACGAAGTTGGAGTTGTTGGTGAAGAAGAAAACATGAAGATATTACAGAGTGTTAAATTATTTGTACGTGCGCACCCACTCTCATCTGCACACACATTTCTTGTCCGCCCATCAATACAGTAGGTAGAACTCTTTCGTTCCTGGCTACCAGAATATAGAAGGAATCGTAGTGTAAAGTGATCATATATAGTCATAGAAAGATTTAAGCATTAATTCTTTATTTAAACATTGAGGAAATGTAGCATACGACCCATTTGGAAGCTCCATAGCGGTCTAAATGTTTCACCAATTATTTAAAAAAAATTAAGTTGCGAGTGAATGAAAAAACACGTCCATGCAAGATTATAGATGCATAAACATGTACCATATGGTCCGGGTTTATAACTCTCATGGTTGTATCGCCTTGATATATATGACATTTTGAGTTCATAAAATTCTCTTTATCAGAAAATAAACTAGGTGGCACGTGTTCTGCCAATCAAGGGTTTTATATACAAATATAAGCCATTCTTCAGACATGCACTGGATGGCACAATCATATTTATCAATACTAAGTGGGTTATTTTTTTAAAATATAGGGTTGTTAAGACTAGAACTTACCGTGATATACGAATGACATATTTTCAGAATTATTTTAACGTCGTTGTTATTCCCTCTATCTATCATCCTAACAATTCCTATTTTAATGCCATATACTCGTGTTTATTGTTTTTAGAGAAAACTTTAGGAAACAATATTAACAAATGAAAAGAAAAACTGAAGACTAATGAAAGATAAGATGAACAACTATCAGACAATAAAACTTATGCACACATGATGCCCTATTTTTGCCCCGCTGGTGTCGTACCCCTACCCCTCCATAATCATAGCCCTTTCTACCCTAGATTGGTTCGGTCACCTGGACCCCCATATTTTACTTTTCTTGCGAAGACATGCCACAACAGAGAAGAAACCAACAGAGGTGTAATGCTACCTCAACCCTTCTCTAGTAAATCTTCATCATAGATTGCCTCTTCCATTCTTGCTACACTATCATAATAATTAGAACCATGTGGATTGTTTTGTACCTTTAGTAATGGAATCAATCTCCACTTTCGTTCATGATTATCTATGTGATATGTGTGAGTAGTCCTTGAGGCTATGGGGCTGTTTAGTAGTAGTTGCGCATATTTTATCTCGTTACTTTGGGTTTGTGACAGATATACATTTTTTCATCCAAGTTGTTGTTTTGGGTTCGTGGTAGACATATCTTTTTTCTATGAAGGCTCTAGGTCCGCTGCTAGATACGTACATCTCCCACCAATCAATGAGTGGAGTATGCTTTATTATCATGTTGGACGGGCAACCATCTTTTGTTCCATCATACTCTTTGCTTTAATGGGATAATATCGTGTGTGCATGATTTGACGAGTTTTCGGTAGGTTTCCATGGCCTTGTTGGTCGTATTTCTTTCCAAAAAGGGGATGCATGGCCTCTGTACATCATGATCATGCATACAACCCAATTATTAAAAGGATTGTTTCATCAAGCATCCATCATCGAGCAAAAAATAGTAAATCTATTGCTACAGTACTGGACCGGCTAAATAGTGCCAGCTTGTAAGGGAGACATAATAGATCTCCATGGACGCGTCTATATCTCATTTACGAGGCTCCTATAGGCCGCGCGCTACGTCCGATTCACGCACGCCGCACAAGGACATAACCTCCGACTGGGCCGGCCCATTGTCATGAGGAAACTGTGCGAAAAAGGAATGCACCCGTGTGAGGGAACGAATCCTGCACCTCCAACTGGGGCGCTCATCGCTGGCCAGATGAGCTGATAAGCTTCGATGTCTAACTAGGAAACGCGAATCATAAGAACTATTAGCCACTACAGATCTAAAACATTGTTTTGAATTTTCAAATGCGCTTTTCTGTTTGTTTCTTCATTAGATTTCTTTCTCCTTTTTCTTTCCTGTTTCCTTTTTCTTCTTTTTTGAAAACCGAAATTCCAACAATTGAAAGCATTTTGAGAAAATGTTTGGATTTTCAAAAAAAATGCGTTTTAAAAATATGATTCCAATTTTCCAATAATCCTGCATTTTCAATAACAAATTGCAAGTCCAAATTTTTTTTGATTTGAGTTTGCAAGAAAATTTTAAAACCGGAGTATTTTCTGATATTCTAGACAATGTTGGAAATACACGGATATTTTTTGAAAAAGTGTCAATTATTGAAAAAACTAGCAATTTTTAAAACCAAACGAAATATAAAAGAAACTAGCAATTTGCAAAATGAGATTTTTTTTTTGGAATTGGAACAAAATAGAAAAAACCGAATAATTCATGAAAAATATTAACATTTTATTTGAAAAAACCAAACAATTTTCGAAAGTGTACATTTTTGAATATTTTTTAAACTAGGAAATATTTTTTGAAAATCTCCAGTTTTTGGAAATGCTAAAAAATTTATGGAAACACAAGCATTTTTTGAAGAAATGGATACTTTTTTAAAAAAGAGGATTTTTTTTTCAAACGTGAACATTTTTTGGAAAACATGTATAAGAAGTTCTGGAAAAAACATGAATCAGGAAAGTAAACATGACAAAGAAAAAAATAAAACGAAAAAAAAGAAGAGAAATAAACAAAAATAGAAAAATAAAAATGAAAAAGAAATGTCACCATCATCGCACATCAGACGCCTACTCTCTAGGGGGGCATGCCATCGAGATCTGTCACCATCAATGTGCACGATGAAGCACCGCTCCACCAAAGACGTCGTCCACTGGTCCTTCGAGCCCGCGGACACCTCCAAGAAAAACGCCCCCAAGGAGTAAACGACACACTCGCGCCACCGTCTTCTGATCTATCAATCTAGGGTTCCCCCCCGAGGTAGCAGATAGTAGTCTAGAACTTCTCCATGGCGATGCCTTCAAGAATGGAACGAAGCCGTAGAGCGCCGCCACCGCCGGCTTTGGCATCTAGCCAAGAGCAGATTTTCACCCAGATCGGTTTGAAGAATTCCATCCAGCTTCTTGTGCACGGATCGCTGCCTTCTCTGTCAGAGATAAGATCAAAAGGATCTAACCGCCGCCGCTAGATCCATGCAGCCAGCACCGGGAGATGACGACAGTCTCCCTGTACCGGAGCTAGCACGAACCGGAGCAGATCAATTCGGAGACGATGATGCCCCTGGATCTCTGGCAGACCAGCGAGCTGCCGGCCCCACTACGTCCAGATCACCGGCCACACCGGGCCGCCGCCACCCCCCGCGCCGTCCGGGTCGGAAAGGGAGCCGCCGATCGCGCGTAGGGGCCACCACCGCCCGCACACACCGGAGCGCCACCGTGAACCCAACGCCCGCCACCGCCTGACGAGGTCCGTCGTCGCACGCCCCGCGCCCCACCGCCATTCGTCAAGGCCTGCGGAGCCAGGGGAGGTAATCCCCCCGCCGCCGCCGTCTGCCACGCGGGTTTTACCCGGCGGCACGAGGAAGGGAGGAGGATAGGGTGGTCGTGTTCATGAGGAATAGTATCCCTTCCCCGCTCGTCAAAAACTTCTCTGCTAGCAATCCCTTCCTCCGAATGAATCAAGAAATAGATGCAACACATTACAAGGCTAGACTCGAGTGCCGCGACTACGTCTTCAACCAGTACGACGACAGAAAAGGGTACTTGGAGTTCCAAGTGGAGGTCACTGATGATGGGGAAGTAATGGTCCCGACGAAATTTCTTGACAAGGAAGACAACATTGCCTAGAATCGGTTTCTGTTTGTAGGAAGCAAGGGATGGTTGCCGTGCTAATGAGGTAAGGCCAGTTTGATAACAGCAATAAAAGTGATGAGAAAGTCATATCTAAAGGCATGGGATATGTTGTTTCTAACTTTGATTTGTGTATTTATATATTTACTAGGTAGTTCACATCAATTCACATGCATGAAGTTTTATTTTAATATTAGCCTATATGTGCTTTGCATATCTATATATGAATGCTAATGAGACGTGCATTTCACGTGCACGCTTACTCTTTTGCACGAACCGTTCATGCACCATTATCATCGCTTCCCTACCAGAGAGTTGGTGTGACCTTGTCGATGACAGTTAGAAAGTTTCGCTACATGTGCCTGTAAGGACTGAAGCCTTGAAGCCACAGTTGTTTTCGTTGAAACCTTACTCGATGGGAAACACCTTTTTATGCATAAAAACACTAGCCACATGTACCACTTTCCATTCAAAAAAGAAAAATAAATAAACAACTATATCCAAAAAAGGGTACAATGGGTGGGTTCATAAAACTCCCCTAAAAACAGTCTCTATCCATATTCCCCTCGAATTTTCGGTATGTTGTTTGGGTAATTGGGTTCATCAAAAGAAACTGTGGCATGATGTTGGGTCCATAAGAGTCCCTCAAATTTTCCGCATGATGACGTGTTAGCGACACTGGCTGTAATTGATTTAAAAGTCTAGTTTCATACATCTCTTTATGTTTAGGAAATTAGTGAGTGGGGAAGCTAATAGCTAGTCATGGAAAATGAGAACTCAAATGAGGAACCAGACGAATAATGTTCGGTGTTGGATGGCAAGAGAAGAGCAGTCCAGAGCATGTACACGTACATGGCAGACAAGGGCCTAAATAGCCTGAAATTGCAAGACATGTGGGCAGTTCATAACTAAACTCTCAAAAACAAATATTTGTGTAGCTCATGGCGCAACAATGGATCAGATAATTTTAGAGGATAAGATTCCAAATAGGAAAAAGTTGTTTGGAACAGATGATTGCTATGTTAGTGATTCCTTTAAAATTCATATGGCCAACGTCTTTTTTCACCAAAGATAATTTGGTGAAATGTAATAGTTGGAATATAGTTTTTTATAATCAAAAGCAGATCATTCAACATCTCTTTTCTTGGACTATTAGTTTAGTTGTTGAACGAGGTTTACATACTTTGTACCTCCTGTAGCTCCTCGTATGTTCGGCCATGTGAGTCACATTTCGGTTTGTCCATCTGCCAACAGGGATGCGATTATCAAATCTTAGAAAGTGAAATCAAATCTTTGCCAGTATATTGATGTACTAACTAAAGCAGAGTACAATACGCTTGCCACAAAGTGAAGGCAGCACAAAGACAAACACCTCTATGGTACAAAAAGAACACCAATTGATGCAACAAATAATTGAAAACGTGATTAAGTATTCAATAGTCCGGGGATGCTTAATGAACCACTATCGCGAGATAGTATAAGTCAACCATGTGTCGGTGGTACAGAGAA
Source organism: Triticum urartu (assembly GCF_003073215.2). Classification (NCBI taxonomy): domain Eukaryota; kingdom Viridiplantae; phylum Streptophyta; class Magnoliopsida; order Poales; family Poaceae; genus Triticum; species Triticum urartu. Next base: position 655,572,980 of record NC_053024.1, on the reverse strand, counting down.
AATTATTAATTATTTTTAAGAACAACACTACTTTATTTCAAATTGGAATGTTTTGGGGGAATACATCGATGATCCGGTGGATCGGACAATCATACATGGCGTCCCATCGAAAGTGTAGTAGCCATTCCAGCTATCCTAAGAGCCCCCATCACATTTATGTTTTTCATGGCCGAAGATAGATGCTTGTCTGATCTCTTTCAAAATGATGCAACAAACACCAAAATATTCAAATGCCTTCAGATAATAAATGACTGTCAGACAGTCCAATGTGAGATGTCCTTGCTTTTTCGGTAACATACACGTACCTTGTTGATTAATAGATCCTCAGCTAAAACCATTCTTCCTTGAGTTGTCTGTTCCTTCGCTCCTTCTAATACGTTGACACTCCCAGAAAACATCCATGATCATCACGACAGTCAGCTCCCATAGCTCATTTGTCGTCCTTGCCAAGACTACTCCAAGAACAGGGACAACTGTCCTAAAGGTTCGTGTCGGAGAATGAGCTTCTATGGAAGAGAGGAGAAAAAAATAGGACAACTTGTTGACAAGAAAGTTAATATTACCCCCTAAAATTTGTGGTAGAGTTTAAATTACAACCATCACATTTAATTTGGTTCATATCACAACCTCCAACTACTATTGAAATACCCATTTACTCATCTAAGCATGGTTTTTTGCCCATGTGAACAACAATGCATCGTTTGGCATGGTGACCCGGTTCCCTATACCCCAGATAAGTGTTTACACATACCCGGGGATTGGATGTCAACAAATATCACCCGTCCGGCTTAACAGGTGGTGAATAAGTTACTCCAGCCTGTCCTCTCCAATGACACATAATATTTAGACCTAACAGTATACTCTCTCCATCCAGTGAAGAGTGTACATCTAGAAATTTTATGATAAAATATGAAGTTGAGTAAAAAATTGCATTGGAAAGGTGCAAGCCACCATCTCTCTCCTTTTAATTACCCAATCCTCAATGAGTGCATGTAGAAATTAAGAAGACCATATGTACATTGCTATTGGTCTTGATTACCGTGTGATGAGACAGAAGTATTTTTTTCTACTTTAAAGTGCATTGGGAAGATAGAATTACACTCTTTTATGGATAAATTTTGAAGCCAAACATACACTCTTCACCGGACGGAGGGAGTAATTTAGAGCATATATCAACACACTTGTACGTGTACATATCGATATGCATTAAATTTCGTGTCCATATATTTACTTGATGGAAAGGAAATATTACTGCAATCTGCATCTACACCAAGAGACTTCACACAATCATCACAATGGTATTATTACAACATTCAACGCGACCACATCAACCACTAGACAAGTAAATCAAACTAACTTGACATGTTGGTGTAAACACCACTCTTATTATGAAGTTGAAATAGTACAATGGAAGAACATGATGACGAGGGATCTCAAGGGGCAACAAGCCACGTCCATATACCTATATATAACCAGAGTATACATACGGAGTAGCTCTCAAATGCAGCTCTACCTTTTTCCTTACTCCCATCCCAAAAGTCTCGGACATGTCCAACAAATGTGAATTCTCTCCATCAGGAAGCACCCATTCAAAGTGGTAGAGAAGATTCGCCAATGCAATCTCCACGGCAGACGTGCCAAACAGAATCGCAGGACACTGTCGACGACCTGCCCCGAAGGGGGTGAACTCAAAATTTGTTCCTTTAAAATCAACATTGCTATTCTCAAACCTCTCTGGGTTAAACGCTTCTGGGTTGTACCAATATCTTGGATCCCAAGAAATTGCAAATGCATTAAGATGTATCTTTGTGCCTTTGGGAATGTGATAACCCATGATTTCACAGTCCTCCTTCGACTCACGGGGGACAAGCATAGGGTTGGGGGGATGTAACCTAAGAACCTCCTTGATAAGCATTCGCATGTAGTTCAGTCCACCAAGGTCGGTATTAGTGATGACACCTCGTAGTGCACCTAGAACGCTTCGAACCTCTAGTTGTGCCTTTGCCATAGTCTCGGGTTTTTTCAACAACTCCGACATAGCCCACTCTACAGTGGATCCTAAGGTTGTAGTAGCGCCTCCAAATATGTCATGAAGCAATAGTTATGTTATGCACAATTTATAAAAATTATAAACAAAATATATTAGGACACTATATTCTTTTAGGAGATTAAGACGACACAAACTGTTGAAGGAAATAAGAGTGACGATGACATAACCAATCAAACTAGTCTAATGGAGGAAACACTAGTTCTCTCTCACGAGTTCATTAGAAACAAAGGCATACACGAACAAGACTACTTTCTTGTAAGTGAGAACAAGACTACTTGAATCACATTAATAGCGTAGGAGGCCAAATTATTCTTCTACGTAGTACTATTCAAAATGGAAGGAGTACTCACAAACATGATGGCACCAATAGTCTCCGGGGTTAGAGGGAAAGCAAGTGAATCCTTCTTCTGCAGCCTGAGCAGCACTCCCAGGAAATCCTCCTGATCCCCGTTGGCGGCGATCTCCGCATTGCGGCTCTCGACGATACTCGCAATGATGCGCTGGATGCAGCCATAACTCCCACGGAGGCGGTGCTCGATGGTGCTCAGCCGCCGTACGATCCGCGACGACGGGAAGAAGTCCAGCGGGAAGAACCCGGCCACCAGCTCGCTTACTTGGTCGTAGGCGAGCACGAACTCGGACTTCTCCTCTGCGCACTTGCCGCCGAACATGGCCATGGCGACGATGTCGTTCGCTAGCGTCGTCGCCTTCTTGCTGAGGTTGACGAAACCAGAGGCCGCCGCAATGGAGCGGAGGAGGCCGCCCACCTCCTCGGCCCTTATGGACTCGACACGCTTCACTTGCTTGGCGTTGAGAAGCTCCATGATGCAGATCTTCTTCATCTGGCGCCAGCGGTCCCCGTAGGGTGCGAAGCCGATCCCCTTCCCGCAGCAGCCGACGATGCCGATGGTCACGCTGTTCGGCCGGGAGGCGAACGACAGGTCGTGGGTCCTCATCACCAGCTCCGCCGCCTCGGCACTGGAGACGACCAAGGTTGGAACCTCGCCAAGCCTGAGGAACATCAGGGGTCCATGACAGCGAGACAACTCCCTCATTGTGCGGTGTGGGAGGCCACGCAAGACGTGGTGGAGGCTGCCGATGAACGGAAGGCTCCATGGCCCGGGAGGCAGCTGCTTCTTGCGTAATTTGCTTTTGTTGCCGTAGGCTGTGAGTTTAAGAAACAAAAGGAAGAGTATCGTGGCTTGAGCAATAAAAGAAAACATGCTTAACACCTCCATGGTCAGTTAACTGGCTACTGGAGGAGATTAGCTTGTTTCTGGGCTTTAAGCTCGATGATAGATAGCATACTTATAGGATAGCAAGAACCATGAAGTTAACCCTGTAGCGTGCATGGTATGATCGATGTCCTAGTTAATCTTGTTGCTCCATGCGGTGGTTGTAGCATGATGCATGTGTGCATGCATGCAGCAGCTGCTGCGCGCATCTGGACGACTATGCATGATTAGTTTTCCCTAAACACACTCCAAATTGAGGAAGGAACTAATCCAAGTAATGTAAATTTGGACTCTATACGTCGACCATGGATGAATAGCTTGCGCTTGTCGATACATAGCTCTCATCAAAGTATAATTTCTACTTACTTGTGATCGAGTACACATGAAAGAAAGCAGCTCAATTATGAAGCCTAATGCAATCCCGAGTATGTAGATATTGGTGACATGCTAAAAAGTTTTGCCCGGCTCCGGCGAGGGAGGGGCGACGGCGGCGCACCTTCGGCTCGCTTCAGTGCTGGTAGTCGTCGTTAGGTGGTGTACAAATCTGAATGTGATTTTTATTATTTCTGGTGTTCGTTGTACTGCCATGATTTAAGATGAATAGATTGATGGTTTTCCCGCAAAAATGTGAGAAAAGAGAAGGTGTTAGTACCATATCGATACCATATCATAACAAATGATATGTTAATATGTGCCATACAAAACAATAATGACGTAATTTAAAATGCCTACCTATGATATTATGCACTACAGAGGTGGACACTAGTATCATATGCATGATACTGGTATATGATACTCCCCACTACAAACAACCTTATGGCATACTACCACCGTTTCATAATGTAGTGTATATAGATTTTTTTTAAAGTCAACCCTCATAAACTTTGACCAAATCTTTGAAGAAATACATTTACATCTAGAATGCCAAGCATATGTCATTAGATCCATTATAAGAAGTAGTTTCATATTTTATATATTTAGTTTGTAGATATATAAATAGCTTTCTCTATAAATTGGGTCAAATTTCACAATGTTTGACTTCAAAAAATCTATACGCACTACATTATGGAACAGACGGAGTACAATATATTTCATATATTATTGGTCTAATTGCTGGTAAACGTAAATCTAAAAAACATATTAGGCCTTACCTAGAGGGAGTAGGCGATTAAGCTCAAACAACACAATGTGCATGCATTTTGAAAATGTTATGTAAGAATTGTCCAACTTGAGAATGAATATATTTCTCCTCAGCATTTTATTCAATCAAGCCATGATATTTCCTCTTCATTAAAATTAAAAGCAACAAAGGTCCCATGCATATATAGTCTCTAGCGATTGTCATGATTAGTAGCAAAATAAGATCACAATAATTGTTTGCCTTAACCAAAAGCCATGTCATACCCAACAACATTAGATAAGATATTGATGCTTACATTCTATGGGCTCTTTTCCACCAATAGCAGAACAAATTGATTTATCTAAAATCATCTTGTTTCCACACTTGCTTGTATGTACAATAGACCAGTAATAGTAGTTGCTTGAAATAAAATAATAAGTAACGGCATAAAATATAATTGTGAGATATCCAAGTCATCAATTTTAACTTCAAGCCAACTTACATAGTTCAAGAAGCAATATGATACGAATGTTTCAAAGGACGGCGGGATCACCTCTAATCGCATTTAGTAGAATACACCCGCCTCCAAACCCCCAACCCCACCCAAGTACATGGAAGATGGAACCGACCATGGGACTAGCTATAGCAAATCACCTCCCACCCGCGCATGAAATAGAGCGTGGTCATCAACGTTAGGGTTAAAAAAAATGCTTAGGGCCATCTTGCAAACTTAGCATATCTACAATGTATAGTTCTTTTGTCCGCTCGATATCATCTATAGATCACAAGAAGGCAAGTACACAATAAATGTTCCTTAGGGTGATCCCTTGCCACCTTCGTTCATATGTACATGAGAAGAGCATTGCTGAAGCATGAATGTATTTTTGAATCATATTCATTTTCGATTGTCCGAGCACTTTTCTCGATTTTTTTTGTCTTTTTTGCCTTATTATCTAAAACAATGGAGGTTGAATAATTTGCAACAATATGATGGTTGTGTGCGTTGACCGATGCAGAGGCCAAGGGGCTTTCCCCCCTTTTGGAAAAATATATGTGATGAGTAATATTCATTAAGCAAATGCGTGACAATTGATATCATTCGATAGAATGGCGATAGTTATCTTATTTACATGAACAACTCGTAACTTAGCTAAGACAATGACATTACGCTGCTACATTGTACACACTTCAAGGATGTACCTGGGTCAAAAAAAGTAGAGACTAATTTAAAATATTATCTACAAGGCGGAACAGGAGGCCAATTATCTGTGGTTGATCATGTCTTGATATAATCTAAGCATATAGAAACGGAGTGTGTCTCCGATGGTGCCCCCCACAGATCTGTATATGCAGTTCCACCTTCTCCCTTCTCCAACGGCTGCAACAGAGGTTGAAGACGGTGACTCGATGAGCTGATGCATAGAAGGACTTCTTTGTACTTTTTTTTTGTTTTATAGGTTTTTTTTCTAGTGTTCTGGGCAAGCTGTCCCTCCAATCCCTTCTCCAGAAAGATGCTACGTGTGTTGTAACCCCTTCATGTGATATGAATGGAACACGTAGACGCTCTTTTGCAACATAAAATACATAAATAAACATAAATACATTACAAAAATGGGCAGGGTAATGAAAATACATAGAGGACACCCCAGCTGCTCCCACCCACAGACAATGTAAGGTGCTAATTATTTTGTAATTGGCACACCTATGTGTTTCATGTTCAAAGGAGTGTCACAACACAACATAGAAAAGGAAAGAGTGTACACAGTCACGCATTCAAACAATCGGCAACTCATTTCCGAGCCCAGCTGGCTCATATCTGCATTTGAAAGCATGAATAACTATCGATTAAAGAAACTAAAAGAGGACGATGGAAATTGATTGTTTTAAAATTGAAGGACACTGAGATTGATTTTCATGTTCTACATTCTTGGCTCTAGATGGGTGGTACCATGCGAGCTGTTTAATTGCACAATCCAAAAGACTATTTAACATAGTCTCTTATGCGTAGTGGAGATGTGATAATGTAATGGTTTGAATTTGGAGGGTTTATATATGCAGGATAACTCACATCGGAGGCTTTTGTTGCCGTAGGCTGTGAGTTTAAGAAACAAAAGGAAGAGTATCGTGGCTTGGGCAATAATAGAAAACATGCTTAGCACCTACACGGCCGATCAGTTAATTGGCAACACGAGAATCTGCAATCTGGAGCCATGCATTTTATATTGCCCAAGCCACGTAGTATAAAGAATAGATGTTTGTGTATGTACTTTGTGTTGTGTTGTGCTGCTTGCTTCATTATAGTATAACCAATCAATCTGGAGAATCAAATCAAACTACTACCCACTCTCGATCGCCTTAATTTGCTTGCCACAGTTCAAAGTGATATCTTATCCGGAGAACCTGCAACCTGGAGCCATGCATTTTGTATTGTAACTAAATATTTGTAAACGTGACACACACACTTCCAATCATTTCTCTCTTGATCCAGGATATCTTATTTTTCTTTTCACATATTTCCTTGCCCAACCTACACATGGGTGATTCTGTTGAAGTTAGCACCGACGCCTAGCCATGCCGCTAGCATGCGGGGACAAAAGTAAGGTATCTCCAGGCACAACGTCGTGTTTCTACATGCATTGCTGTCAAGCGAATAAATAAGGAGCTGAGGGATCTCTGAGCTCTCTCCGCACCGAACCAGCCACAAGCTGGAGCGATTAGTCACTTTATTTATACGTATTACACAGTGAGTCCTATTTATGAAATTCATTTGTGACAACATACTTTTTTTAATGTTCTTACTGCTTTGCACCACTGCACCCAAGACGTAAACCCAGCCAAATTCTTTGTCTAATTAATTATTAGAATGAAAATTTATCCTAAAAATAATTATAAGTAAATTTTAGCAAACCAGCCATTGGGTAGCTTTGTTGCGGGTTTTTTTCTTCAAATTTCGCTTTGTTGCGTTGTCAATGTGACATCTAATTGTGACGCTTTGCATAAAACTCAAAACGTTAGAGCTGTTAGGGTAAAAGAGAAAACATGATTACTGACTGTGGGTTATTGTACGAGCGCACCCACTCTCATTTGCATACACATGCCGCCCATCAATAAGCTAGCAGAATATATATAGGGCATGCTAGTTTAAATTAGTGGTCATAGTCTAGAAAGGTTTCGACATTTAGTTATTTGTTTAAGTAGAAGGGAAATGTATTGCAAACGTTTCATCTAATTGTGATGCTTTGCAGAGAAATACACGAAGTTGGAGTTGTTGGTGAAGAAAAAAACATGAAGATATTATAGAGTGTTGAATTATTTGTACGTGCGCACCCACTCTCATCTGCACACACATTTCTTGTCCGCCCATCAATACAGTAGGTAGAACTCTTTCATTCCTAGCTACCAGAATATACAAGGAATCATAGTGTAAAGTGATCATATATAGTCATAGAAAGGTTTAGGCATTAATTCTTTGTTTAAATAGAGGGGAAATGTAGCAGACGACCCATTTGGAAGCTCCATAGCGATCTAAATGTTTCGCCAATTATTAAAAAAGAAGAAGTTGCGAGTGAATGAAAAAACACGTCCATGCAAGATTATAGATGCATAAACATGTACCATATGGGCCGGGTTTATAACTCTCATGGTTGTATCGCCTTGATATATATGACATTTTGAGTTCATAAAATTCTCTTTATCAGAAAATAAACTAGGTAACACGTGTTCTGTCAATCAAGGGTTTTATATACAAATATGAGCCATTCTTCGGACATGCACTGGATGGCACAATCATATTTATCAGCACTAAGTGGGTTATTTTTTAAAAATATAGGTTTGTTAAGACTAGAACTTACCGTGATATACGAATGACATATTTTCAGAATTATTTTAACGTCATTGTTATTCCCTCTATCTATCATCCTAACAATTCCTATTTTAATGACATACACTCGTGTCTATTGTTTTTAGAGAAAACTTTAGGGACAATAAATCTGAAGACTGATAAAAGATAAGATGAACAATCAGGCAATAAAATTTATGCACACATGATGCCCTATTTTTGCCCCGCTGGTGTCATGCACCTACCCCTCCATAATCAGAGCCCTTTCTACCCTAGATTGGTTCAGTCACCTGGACCCCCATATTTTACTTTTCTTGCGAAGACATGCCACAACAGAGAAGAAACCAACAGAGGTGTAATGCTACCTCAACCCTTCTCTAGTAAATTTTCACCATATATCACCTCTTCGATGCTTGCTACACTATCATAATAATTATAACCATGTGAATTATTTTGTACCTTTATTAATGGAACAATCTCCACTTTCGTTCATGATTATCTATGTGATATGTGTGAGTAGTCCTTGAGGCTATGGGGCGGTTTAGTAGTAGTTGTGTATATTTCATCTCGTTACTTTGGGTTTGTGACAGATATACATTTGGTCATCCAAGTTGTTGTTTTGGGTTCATGGTAGACATATCTTTTTTCTTTGAAGGTTCTAGGTCGCTGCTAGATACGTACATCTCCCACCAATCGATGAGTGGAGTATGCTTTATTATCATGTTGGACGTGCAACATCTTTTGTTCCATTATACTCTTTGCTTTAATGGGATAATAACATGTGTTTATGATTTGACGAGTTTTCTGTAGGTTTGCATGGCCTTGTTGGTCGCATTTTTTTTTCCAAAAAGGGGGGATGACTGGCCTCTATACATCATGATGATGCATACAACCCAATTATTAAAAGGATTGTTTCATCAAACATCCATCATCGAGCAAAAAAATATGATAGAACCGTCAACGATAAGGATAAAAACAACAACTCATGAGGTACCAATCATATTAGTCTGCCTCCATCCATACTGGTTTAATATAGCTCTTGCATCTACACGTGGCAGTAAGGACTACAGAGCAAGTGTCTAGCCATGAATAGAACCTATAGAAAAATATAAGCTCACTTTTTGTGGAAACCCAAATTATTGTGACATTTCCATGTAGCACAAATTTGAAGCACATAGTCCCACTCGAATATGAGCTAACATGTTGTAGACGCCAGATGGTGCGTTAATATTGAGCATCATAAATATAATTTGCCACACAAGGCAATTAGGAGGCAAGAGAAAAACATATGTTGGATTGTTCCATCTTGACCACAAAAGTAACACTATTTCTTACATTGTCAGTTCCGCTTAGCTAAGCTATCTTTAGTGAGAATCACTCCGAGACATATGTGCCAAATAAATCTCTTAATATTTAATGGGACCTTCAGCTTCCCTGGCGATGTTAGCCGCTTTAAATGTGTGATGGTAAGATCCAGAAAGAGGGACACATAGATGGGTGCAGTAGCTTGCGTTTACAACATTTCATTTGTCTCCTGTGTTCGTAGTAACTAGTAAGTTACCATCAATTTTTCTAACAGTCATGGTGTGTGTGTGGGGGGGGGGGGTCCCCACCTGAATGCATTACTCAGGTGAGGAGGCCATAAAAGAATGTTTGGATGAGAAAGGCCACCCTCCCCCCCCCCCCCCCGCACACACACACACCACCACCCGATGAGGAACTTCTCATCGTTGGCATCACAGAAAATGATTTCCTGCAACAAGGAAAAAAGAGGTTCCAACTCCCTAGAGGCACCAGCGGTAAGGTCGTTCCTAAGGTTAAGGTTAGATAGCATCCCATCCTCAAGATTTCTGGGAACATAATAGTAGTTCAAAGTGAGTGCGAAAAAAGGAAGGGGAAGGCATAGACAAGAGTTTGTTTACAAGCTATGAGTTAGACGAAAATAAGGTAGCCTGGCCGTTATTAGTAATCATAAAAGATAAAAATTGGAGGGTGGTAGGTGTTTCTTTTTTTGAAAAAGAGGGTGGTAGGTGTTTCTTTTTTTTGAAAAAGAGGGTGGTAGGTGTTGATTAACAGTTTTCCTAAGGTAGGAGAGATTTGATGCCTTGGTAGAAAAAGTAAGCGAGTACCTTTTGTGGTACCACTGCTTCAATAACTTACCGTTAATTTAGTGATTGAGTTACTCAACTACTTTCTAGCATGCCATATACCTACATATATAGACAAATTCCTCATACAAAAATATTTACTATTCCAAATATTTGATTTGTTTGATACATGTTGGTGTGTAATATTGCTACAGAGGCAGTATGGCTTATGAGAGTTAAACTCGTCCTTGGCAGATCAGGCAGGAAGCAGTGTTTAAGGAAGGAGAGGTGTCGGTGTCAAAACCAGCGGATCTCGGGTAGGGGGTCCCGAACTGTGCGTCTAAGGCGGATGGTAACAGGAGGCAGGGGACACGAGTTTTACCCAGGTTCGGGCCCTCTTGATGGAGGTAAAACCCTATGTCCTGCTTGATTATTCTTGATAATATGAGTAGTACAAGAGTTGATCTACCACGAGATAAGAGAGGCTAAACCCTAGAAGCTAGCCTATGGTATGATTGTATGTTGTCCTACGGACTAAAACCCTCCGGTTTATATAGACATCGGAGGGGGCTAGGGTTACACAGAGTCGGTTACAAGGAAGGAGATCAACATATCCGTATTGCCAAGCTTGCCTTCCACACCAAGGAGAGTCCCATCCGGACACGGGACGAAGTCTTCAATCTTGTATCTTCATAGTCCAACAGTCCGGCCAAAGGATATAATCCGGCTGTCCGGATACCCCCTAATCCAGGACTCCCTTAGTAGCCCCTGAACCAGGCTTCAATGACGGTAAGTCCGGTGCGCAGATTGTCTTCGGCATTGCAAGGCGGGTTCCTCCTCCAGATACTTCATAGAAGATCTTGAACACGAGGATCGTGTCCGGCTCTGCAAAATAAGTTCCACATACCACCGTAGAGGGAATAACATTTACAAAAATCTAATCTGCTGACGTACCCCGTAGTGTGACATCACACCACAGCCAGGTCTTTATTCGAATCATTTTTCATAACCTATCTCAACGTGTTTCACGAGGCGGCTTCCTTGGCACGTCTTGTCGAAGCAGAGACTGTGTCCCCTTATTACGGGATTCCCATCAATACGGACGTGGGTAACCCAACCGCGCCATCAATTACGATGCTTGGGGGACAAGCGAGTTTTACCAGGCTGGTGGGGGCGCATAGTTTAGTCCGTCCTTATAAAGGGATAAGGTTTCACCTTTTTCTACCCACGCCTTCTTCCTCCTTGCGAGTTATTTACCCAAAACCACCACATTATGGGCTAGGGTAACAGATCGGTACCACATTTGAGGCAGGGCACAAAAAACCACTAACAATGAGGCTAATCTGTAACGTGGAGCACTGACGGTGGAATTTGGTCGCGAAAACAGCGAAACTGACAAGTTGGACCCGCATGTCGGGCTGACGTGGCGTGCGTATGTGGACAATATGCTGACTTGGACAATAGGTCCCACCTGTCAATGACTCAAGTATTTGTTTTTTCTACTTCTTCCTCTTTTTTATAGGCATTTCAACAAACATTTTGTGGGCACCCCGCAAGCCAGAGCGCCGCTGCCATGGCGTCGACCATGAGCCTTCATGCGTGCCCTCCTCCCCATAGTCACAAGGGACTACAAGTGTGCGCTCGTGCGAGCTGCGGGTGCGGGGGGCCTATACTGCTCGTCGGCCTGGGCGCGCGGTGGGGCGTGGCGTTGGCCTGGGCACTCGCCGCCATCCACGGCCAATCATGTGCTGCTCGTCAGCATGGCGTGCGGCGGGGCTGGGAGCTTCTTGTTGACTGGCGCGCTGGCCTGAGCACGTGGTCGTCAGCGCTCCATGGAGAAGCGGACTCCTATTCGTCGGCCTGGGCGCACGACGGGCTGGGTGCTCCTCATCGGCCTGGGCGCTCGGCGGGCTGGGTGCTCCTCATCGGCCTGGGCCCGCGGTAGGCTGGGTGCTCCTCGTCGGCCTGGGCGCGCGGCGGGGCTGGGTGCTGCTCGTCGTCCGGCGCGGCGAGGCTGGGCGCGCGGCGGGCTGGGTGCTCCTCGTCGGCCTAGGCGCGCAGCGGGGCTGGGTGCTGCTCGTCAACCGGCGCGGCGAGGCTGGGCTCTGCTCCTCGTCGGCCTGGGCACGCGGCCGCCGGCGCTTCATGGAGAGGCGGACGTGCTAGCTGCTCGCCCTCTCCGGCACGAGAGGAAAATGAATGGCGCCTAAGAGCTGTTTGATGGAATGCCTCAAAGAGAGAGATTTGGGAAGAAGATGACCGTCTAGTCATTGACAGGTGGGGTCTGCATCTCATTTGCCACATCAGTTGGTCAAAGCGTCTAGTCGTCGCCACGTCAGCCCGACATGTGGGCCCAACTTGTCAGTTTCGCTGTTTTCGCAAGCTTATCAGACTATCAGTGCTCCGCGTTACAGATTAGCCCCATTGTTGGTGGTTTTTTGTGCCCTGTCTCAAATGTGGTACCGATCTGTTACCCTAGCCCATAATGTGGTGGTTTTGGGTAAATAACTCCCTCCTTGCTCATCCATTTTCGCGCACTCGAGCTCCAGCGCCCAAGTCCACATCCTTCTCCTCAACTCTCCTCAAACATGTCCGGAGCAGGAGGCAAGTGGATAGTATCCTCCGTCATGGAGGGACACATAAAAAAACTATGTGAGGCCGGATACTTAGCCGCGGATATCGCGCACCGGCTGCCAGCCGCGGGGCAGATCGTCCCTACCCCGGAACCTCACGAAAGGGTGGTTTTCCTCCCCCACTTCATCCACGGACTGGGGTTTCCCCTCCATCCATTCGTCCGCGGCCTTATATTCTACTATGGGCTGGACTTTCATGATCTAGCCCCAAATTTCATCCTCAACATCTCGGCGTTCATCATCGTGTGCGAGGCTTTCCTCCGCATCAGGCCCCACTTCGGCCTGTGGCTGAAGACCTTCAATATCAAGCCGAAGGTAGTAGGCGGCCAACAAGCGGAATGCGACGGAGCCATGGTGGGAAAAATGCACAACGTTACATGGCTCGAGGGCTCCTTCGTGGAGACCATAAAGGGGTGGCAATCGGGGTGGTTCTACATCACCGAGCCGCGCGACACCAACTGGGTGGCGGCCCCCGAGTTTTCAATCCGGAATCCCCACGCGGCTCACTTCCTGGAAGGAGATGGGCCTGTCCTGGGGCTCATCGGTAGAGCTGGACGGACTCCAGAAGTGTATCCGGAACATGAAAAGCAAGAAACTTAAGCTTGTCAACATAGTCCAGGTCATGCTCTTCCGCCGGATCCTCTCGTGTCAACAACGGGCTTTCAACTTATGGGAGTTCGACCCGGCCCAGCACCAGACTCTACACGAGCTCTTCAACACGACACATAAGGACGTCTGGAAGGTGCTTTTCAAGGGCACCGAGGTCCCCCCTTCTGTTACCGAGGACCGCAGGCTAAGCGTGAAGCGCCCTGCGAATCCGGTAAGCTCTGTGCATAGGGTATTTATTTCCCCTAGCTTAACCATGTGCGGGGTCTGAGCTCCCATGCCTTTGACAGGACTGGGTGGAGACATCGGAGCAGATTAACTGTCCGGCCCCTCTGCCCGAAGACCCTGCAGACGCTCTCCTGACGGAGATGCGGACTCCGACTCCTTATGAGGTGCCGGAGAAGACCAAGAAGAAGACCACGGGAACCCGAAAGAGTTCCCGGTGACAGATGGTATCGGACACATCGTCCGATAACTCCGAGGCGCACTCCTGCCGTAAAAACGAGGAGAAGGAAGACGAAGATTCTCCCCCTCCAGCCGGGGGAGAGAAGAAAAGGAAGGCCACCCCAACCGGGGAGGCCGAAGGGTCCAAGAAGGGAAGGACTCTCCTTCCGGACTGTTCCACCACCGCCGCTGATGGCGAAGACGAGTGGCTGCTCAGGGCCAAGCCCCTGGCGAAGTCGTAAGTATTCAGATACCAGAGTAACTCATAGCATACTTTTGTTGCACTGCTTCTTCTAACGTCGAATATGATTATGTAGTCCGCCCCAAGCCCCGTATCAACGTATCATTGTCGGACGGTTCCTTGGACTCATCGGACATGAATAGTGATACACTTCCAACCGCCTCTTCTCCTCGCTCTACGGACAACGCTGAGGTATTGTCTCAAGGGGCACCGAGCCGGGGGGAGAAAGTCACGGAGGCGCCTCAAGGCGACCTTCCGGACTCCAGGAGCAAAGGGAGCAAGGCTTCCAGGGGCTCCAAGTTCGGCCCTCAGCCGAACACCGCGCCGGAACCTCCAGTGGTTCCGGACTCGGGCAGGCGGTCCCCTTCCAAGAGGGGCAAGCCGTCCGTGCCGGTGACCTCTGTCCATCCAGAGGCACCGGACGACCTGCTGGGAGCGCTTCGCGGCGCTTCCATCGACGAAGAGCACCGCACTATTATGAGTGCGGTGATCAAGAAGGTTCAGTCCACCAAGAGTGGACTGACTGAAACCTGTGCCATCCTTCTAACAGGCTTTGAGGTAAGTATTTAAAATATAGGAAAATATTACCGCATAGACAGTAGCCCCTGATGCTCTGTTTGGTGTTCACAAAGAAAAGCCGAATAGAGGATCAAATAATATCTGCAGGAGTCTAATATGAGTATGTCTGTATGTGTATGCAGGCTTCGCTGCTGACCTCTGCCGCACTGACTGCGGAGGTCGCTGCACTAAGGCAGAACCTCGAGCGGTCCGAGAAAGAGCTCAGTCTTGCCAAGAGGCATCTCGAGGAGAACAAAGGTAAGTAATACCTTGTCTATATAAAAAAAGAAAATGTGGTTGTGAAATGACAGGATCATCATGAATGTGCCAGGGGCCACGACCGAAGTGGTGACCCTGAAGCAAGCGTTGTCCGAGGCTGAAAACAAAGCGGCCAAGGAGCGCACCGAGCGGGAGAAACAAGAGGCACGGGTGGGCGAGGTGCAGCAAGAGCTCCAGGCTCTCGTGAAGAAACATGAGACTTTGGAGTTTGACTCGAAGACGCGAGAGTCCGAGCTTGCCGCGGCCCTCGAGAGCACAAAGCATGCCTAGGCCGAGGCCCAAAAGGCCCTCCAGGAAATTGAGGCGATGAGGAAGATAGCGGCGGGTAAGGCATTCAATATGCAAAGCAAGCATGTGAAAGTAAATTACTTGTTACTTACCCGAGTCCGGAGCTCTCCAGGAGCATTCGCAGATTTGCCCTGCAGCGTGTCGGATGCCGCGAAGTATTACCAGGCCAAGGAGGGAAGCTCGACGGAGAATTTGTTCTGGTCTCAGTATACTGGGACCGAACACCCGATGCATATGAGCGACTAGCTCAAGCAACTGGTCGAGTTGCACAAGGCGGCCGAACAGGCCATGAAGGGCCTTATAGTCCGGATGTGGCCTGGCGACTCCCTTCCCAACAGCTACTTTGGCCTGGTGAGGCGGCTTGTGGATGTCTACTCACGGCTGGAAGTCATCAAGAGATCCGTCTGTATCGAAGGTGCCCGCCGGGCTTTTGCCCGTGCAAAGGTGCACTGGGCCAAGATGCACGCCGAGAAGCTGGTGAAGGAGGGGCCGCCGCAGGGCAAGGAGCATCGCCACCCTGAAATGTATTATGAGGGTGTCCTGAAGGGTGCCCGTCTTGTGGCGGACGAGTGTGCGAAGGATGTAATATTTGAATGAACTCACTCGTGTGATCCTGTATTATGAAAACTTGTTCATATGCGCTATGCAATGCTTGTTTGAATTTAAAATATTACCTTCTGTGCGGCTGTTTATCAAATCTGAGAGATGGCCAGTCGTCGGCTTCTGCCCCCATGCCACGAGTGCTGGGGTGTTCGGGATAAATCTGAGCACTCTTTTTCTCATTGTTGGGTCCTTCGAGGGAGGTGCTTAGCTCAACGAACAAGGAAATCCGACTATAATGCTTTATCACTCTCACTTAGCCATAGAAGTCTACAATTTTAAATTTTGGGGAAGCCCCTAGTATTCGGAAGGCCGAATTCGGGGCGCTATACACGTCTAAGCCGGACAAAGCCGACTCCTCGCCCTAAGCGGCATAAGTCTTTAGGGACTCGAGACCTCTCGAACAGCGACCGGCTCTCGCTTTATCATGACAGTCAGTTTTAGCTTTCTCTATTGAGGTGCTTAGCCCAGATGAACCGGGGCACAATCGCAATAGTTCTCCCAGTGCTACCTTAGCCGATATAGCGGAACGTAAGGTACCAAAACATGGGAGCCGGTCAAACCCAACTATTGACCCAAGACATGATTCAGAGCTGATGCATATAATGCTATAAGTTCGGGGTGCCGCACTGTCGAAAGTGTTCGGACTTCTCACGCCGTATTATGGGGTACGCTTAAGACCGTGGCGTATTGGCCGTACCAGAGTGTACGGGTGCTGAATGTCATGAATGAACATATATATATATAAAAGAAAGAATAGATAATGTGGTAATAGTCTAGTGCTATGCATTGTTTTTCAAAAAGGTGCGTCGAAGCAGAATGATACAAGTAGTGCGATAAGCAAAAAGTAGGACTATTTGACATGTCCCCTTCCAGGGCAGCCTGAGGAATGGTATTTGAAGCAAGTATTTTACTCGTTGTCAGAGACCACCTGGTAGTTCCGTGGTGCGACGTAGCTTTTTGCCTTCTTGGTTGTTGCATCGTGTGTCCGGCAATCGTACTGCCGGACGGGGTTTCCATAGATTAAGTCCTGAAAGAGAGAAAAATAACAAAGCGGGAAGCCCCTAGTGCGGTTGAGCCGCGTCTTGGGGCGTGTCGTAGTCGTGCCCCCCTCCCCACCTGTGCCCATGGTATTTTCAATGCGTAATTATGTATGCGTGGAATGGATTTCGCCGTTTGGCTAGTACTGGGGTGGGGGCCGCATTGCTATGCGAGCTCGGAACGTGCCAGGCGGTCTTGTTGCTGATTACTCTAGGTGCGCTTGAAGGTGTCCAGGTCTTTAATCCTTGAACTGGTGGATTGCCTTAAGAGGCTGCTTTGCGCTTCTGCTGCGAGGGCCGCAGTGTGCTCCTCCGTGCAGAGAGAGCGCTCTGTGTTTCCATTGACTGTGATGACCCCCCGAGGTCCTGGCATCTTCAGCTTGAGATATGCATAGTGCGGTACCGCGTTGAATCTCGCAAATGTGGTTCACCCGAGCAATGCATGATAGCCACTGCGGAACGGGACTATATCGAAGATTAACTCCTCGCTCCGGAAATTATCCGGGGATCCGAAGACCACTTCCAGTGTGACTGAGCCTGTGCAATGGGCCTCTACACCTGGTATGACGCCTTTGAAGGTCGTTTTTGTGGGTTTGATCCTTGAGGGGTCTATACCCATTTTGCGCACTGTGTCCTGATAAAGCAGGTTCAGGCTGCTGCCGCCGTCCATAAGGACTCGAGTGAGGTGAAATCCGTCGATGATTGGGTCTAGGACCAGTGCGGCGAATCCGCCATGATGGATACTAGTGGGATGGTCCCTACGATCGAAGGTGATCGGACAGGAGGACCATGGGTTGAATTTTGGGGCGACTGGCTCCAACGCATATACATCCCTTAACGCACGCTTCCGCTCCCTCTTGGGGATGTGGGTTGCGTATATCATGTTCACCGTCCGCACCTTGAGGGGGGAACCTCTTCTGTCCTCCGGTGTTCGGCTGCCGGCCTCCTCGTCATCGCTATGTGACCCCTTATCTTTGTTTTCGGCATTTAACTTGCCGGCCTGCTTGAACACCCAAAATCCCTGTTGGTGTGGTTGGCTGGCTTGTCGGGGGTGCCGTGTATTTGACACGAGCGATCGAGTATACGGTCCAAACTGGACGGACCCGGAGTGCTTCTTTTGAATGGCTTTTTCCGCTGACCGGATTTAGAGCCTCTGAATCCAGCATTGACTTTCGTATCCTCGGTATTGTCATTGTTGCTGTGGCGCTTGTGTTTGTTGCGACGTGACCTACCGTTGCCATCCTTGGTATCCGAAGTACCATGGTTCTTTGATATATTATTGCTGCGAGCCAGCCAGCTGTCTTCTCTCGCGCAAAAGCGGGTCATGAGTGTCGTGAGGGCTGCCATAGATTTCGGCTTTTCCTGGCCAAGGTGCCGGGCGAGCCACTCGTCGCGGATGTTATGCTTAAAAGCTGCTAGGGCCTCTGCATCCGGACAGTCGACGATTTGATTTTTCTTTGTCAGGAACCTTGTCCAAAATTGCCTGGCCGATTCCTCTGGCTGCTGAATTATGTGGCTCAAGTCATCGGCATCTGGTGGTCGCACATAAGTGCCCTGGAAGTTATCGAGGAATGCGGCTTCCAGATCTTCCCAACATCCGATGGATTCTGCTGGCAGGCTGTTGAGCCAATGTCGAGGTGGTCCTTTGAGCTTGAGTGGGAGGTATTTGATGGCGTGTAGATCGTCACCGCGGGCCACGTGGATGTGTAGGAGGAAGTCATCGATCCATACCGCCGGATCTGTTGTGCCGTCGTATGATTCAATATTTACGGGTTTGAAACCCTCTGAGATTTGGTGATCCATTACTTCGTTTGTGAAGCATATGGGGTGTGCGGCGCCTCTGTAGTGGGCTATGTCGCGACGCAGCTCGAATGAGTCTTGTCCGCTGTGTTCGGCCCGACCGGATTTACTTTTACTGTATCCGGCGTGACGGTTATCGTCTCGCGTAGTGGCGCGCCCTCGTGATCCGTAGATCGATCTTGCGTGTTTTGCTTTGTCCTCTAATACATCTTGCAGGTCTAGCGTGTTTCCCCGTGCCTTGTCATTTTTTATTTGAGTGGCGTCGGGGTGCGGGCTGAGTTTTTGGCTGAAATGCCTCTTTGTCGCGGCCACAAGGTGGCCGATCAGCCGCATCATATGCTGAAGATATAGGTTTTAATGCTTCCTCCTCTAGTCGGGGTAGCAACCTGCGCTTTGGGTAACTCTTGGAGGGGCGTTTGAGTTCATATTCCTCGGCCGCAAGGACTTCAGTCCATCTGTCAGCTAGCAAATATTGATCAGCTTGAAGCTACTGCTGCTTTTTCTTAAGGCTATTTGTCATGGCTATAAGCCGGCGCTTGAAGCGCTCTTTCTCGGCGGGATCCTCCGGCACGACAAATTCGTCGTCGTCGAGGCTTGCCTCGTCTTTGGAGGGAGGCATGTAATTATCATCCTCCGCCTCTCTATCTGCCGCTCTCTCGGGAGGGCTGGCTTCTCCATCCTCCTGCTCTAAATCTTGCTGGAGGGGATTGTTGTCATCTTCGGCACTGTTCGGAGTGCTATTATTGTTGGGTTTCGTAGTAATTTCAAAAAAATTCCTAGCACACGCAAGATCATGGTGATGTATAGCAACAAGAGGGGGAGAGTGTGATCTACGTACCCTTGTAGATCGACAACGGAAGCGTTAACTTGGTTGATGTAGTCGTACGTCTCCACGGCCCGACCGATCAAGCACCGAAACTGCGGCACCTCCGAGTTCTAGCACACGTTCAGCTCGATGACGATCCCCGGACTCCGATCCAGCAAAGTGTCGAGGAAGAGTTCCGTCAGCACGACGGCGTGGTGACGATCTTGATGTTCTACCGTCGCAGGGCTTCGCCTAAGCACCGCTACAATATTATCGAGGACTATGATGGAAGGAGGCACCGCACACGGCTAAGAATATGATCACGTGGATCAACTTGTGTCTCTAGGGGGTGCCCCTGCCTCCGTATATAAAGGCTCAAGGGGGGAGTGCGGCCGGCCAGGAGAGGCGCGCCAGGAGGAGTCCTACTCCCTCCCTCCGGGAGTAGGACTCCCCCCTTTCCTAGTTGGAATAGGATTCGCGGAGGGGGGGAAAGAGGAGAGAGAGGAGGAAGGGGGGCCGCCCCCCTCTCCTTGTTCTATTCGGACCAAGGGGGGGGAGGGGTGCGCGGCCCATCTATGGCCACCTCTCCTCTCTTCCACTAAGGCCCACTAAGGCCCATATACCTCCCGGGGGGTTCCGGTAACCTCCCGGTACTCCGGTAAAATCCCGATTTCACCCGGAACACTTCCGATATCCAAACATAGGCTTCCAATATATCAATCTTTATGTCTCGACCATTTCGAGACTCCTTGTCATGTCCGTGATCACACCCGGGACTCCGAACAACCTTCGGTACATCAAAATGCATAAACTCATAATGTAACTGTCATCGTAACCTTAAGCGTGCGGACCCTATGGGTTCGAGAACAATGTAGACATGACCGAGACACGTCTCCGGTCAATAACCAATAGCGGAACCTGGATGCTCATATTGGCTCCTACATATTCTACGAAGATCTTTTATCGGTCACACCGCATAACAACATACGTTGTTCCCTTTGTCATCGGTATGTTACTTGCCCGAGATTCGATCGTCGGTATCCCATACCTAGTTCAATCTCGTTACCGGCAAGTCTCTTTACTCGTTCCGTAATACATCATCCCGCAACTAACTCATTAGTTGCAATGCTTGCAAGGCTTCAGTGATGTGCATTACCGAGAGACCCCAGAGATACCTCTTTGACAATCAGAGTGACAAATCCTAATCTCGAAATATGCCAACCCAACATGTACCTTTGGAGACACCTGTAGAGAACCTTTATAATCACCCAGTTACGTTGTGACGTTTGGTAGCACACAAAGTGTTCCTCCGGCAAACGGGAGTTGCATAATCTCATAGTCATAGGAACATGTATAAGTCATGAAGAAAGCAATAGCAACATACTAAATGATCGGGTACTAAGCTAATGGAATGGGTCATGTCAATCAGATCATTCAACTAATGATGTGATCCCGTTAATCAAATGACAACTCTTTGTCCATGGTTAGGAAACATAACCATCTTTGATTAACGAGCTAGTCAAGTAGAGGCATACTAGTGACACTCTGTTTGTCTATGTATTCACACATGTATTATGTTTCCGGTTAATACAATTCTAGCATGAATAATAAACTTTTATCATGATATAAGGAAATAAATAATAACTTTATTATTGCCTCTAGGGCATATTTCCTTCAATTATCTCCTGTGCCGGTGTCACCGCTTTTGCTTTGGCGAGACTTAGAGCGGCGCCACTAACGTCGGCGCTTGGGTTGCTTCTTGGAGGGGTCATCCTCCGCTATCTCGTCGCCATTGCCTTCTTTGGGTGTGTCCACCATGTATATATCATATGATGAGGTGGCTGTCCAGTGCCCTGTGGGCAGTGGTTCCTCTTCGTCTCCCGCATCGTCGTCCATACCATCGATGTCTTCGGAGTCGAAGTCGAGCATGTCGGTCAAATTGTCGACAGTGGCTACTAAGTGGGTGGTGGGTGGGCGGCGAATTTCTTCATCATCCGCATCCCAATCCTGCCAAACATAGTTCGGCCAGGACTCTCCTGACGGGGAGAGAGACCTTAATGAGTTCAGTATGTCGCCGAAGGGCGAGTGCTGAAAGATATCCGCGGAGGTGAACTCCATGATCGGCACCTAGGCACAGGCGCAGGCGATTCGGAGTCCGTGGCCGGGGAAGAATCCGGCAGTTCGGCGTCACGACTCCCGTGAAGGGTAAGGTCGATACTCGGCTCGATCGCCGCTGAGAATACGACCTCCGTGGGGGGTTCTATCCACCCGTCCATGGATGGCGCAATTGGCTCCGAATTGAGGGTCGGAGCGGTTGCCGGTGCGGTCTCCTGAACACTGTCCGATGGTAGAGCTAGATCATGCTCATCGTGACCGTTTGGCGCACTGGCAGGGGCTCGAATCCGTCGAAGATCAAGTTTCCGCGGATGTCTGCCGTGTAGTTTAAACTTCCAAACCTGACCGGGTGGCCAGGGGTGTAACTCTGGATCCGCTCCAGATGGCCAAGCGAGTTGGCCCGCAGTGCGAAGCCGTCAAATACAAAGATCTGACTGGGAGAAAAGTCTCACCCTGGACTGCATCGCTATCGATGATCGAAGGAGCCATCAAGCCTAACGGTGACGACACAGAGGAACTCTCAATGAAAGCAACAATGTCGGTGTCAAAACCGGCGGATCTCGGGTAGGGGGTCCCGAACTATGCGTCTAAGGCGGATGGTAACAGGAGGCAGGGGACACGATGTTTTACCCAGGTTCGGGCCCTCTTGATGGAGGTAAAACCCTACGTCCTGCTTGATTATTCTTGATAATATGAGTAGTACAAGAGTTGATCTACCAAGAGATCAGAGAGGCTAAACCCTAGAAGCTAGCCTATGGTATGATTGTATGTTGTCCTACGGACTAAAACCATCCGGTTTATATAGACACCGGAGGGGGTTAGGGTTACATAGAGTCGGTTACAAGGAAGGAGATCTACATATCCGTATTGCCAAGCTTGCCTTCCACGCCAAGGAGAGTCCCATCCGGACATGGGACGAAGTCTTCAATCTTGTATCTTCATAATCCAACAGTCCGGCCAAAGGATATAATCCGGCTGTCCGGATACCCCCTAATTCAGGACTCCCTCAAGAGGTGTCCCTGGTTATTGTGTACATGCCGAGCCACGACCTGATGGTGGCTAATGTGACACCAAATACAACTGTAGCTAGTTTGCTATAGGTCTATAAATGGAGATCCACCATGCAGTCTCAGATACATCACATGCAGCAAGCACTTGTAGTACCTCACTACAGCATTAGTTGTTACAAGTATTTGCAACCAGTTATAGAAGCAAATACTCCCTCCTTTTCGGTTTATATGGATTAATTTAAAAATCTCACCAACCAAGGTAGATGATCACTAGTGGAATAATTTTTGTAGTTTGCAAAAAGCACTCAATTAATGTGCTCATTTTCCTCAAAAAAATGTGTTTACCAATATATTAATTGCAATGCATGCATGCATGACCAATAAATTACCTAGAACCTCTACATGCATTGGTAAGTTTTATCATAATCCTTGCATGTAGTGATTTAATGCACCTCGATATTTGAGCGTGTGATGGGAAGCAATAGAAAGGAGACTTACAAAATGGGAAAGCAATTTTTTTGAGATAAGCCCTATAAACTGGAAAGGAGGTAGTATTATTGTAGCTGCAGCACCCTTGAAACACAAATAGGTCCATCATTACTACCTAGATAAGAAAGATTCCTAGCTAATAATGATGGGGGGACATGTGTATGCAAATGAGAGTGGATGCACATGTACAATAATAATCAAAAATCATCAATCTTCATGTTTTGTCTCCTACACCGACACATCCAACTATTTGTGTTTTATGCAAAGCATCACACTTAGATGTCACATTTACATCACAAAGAAGCTACCCAATAGTTGGTTTGCTAAATTTGCTTATAATGTTTTTAGCACGAAATTATATTCTAATAATTTAACAAAGAATTCGTCTGGGTGTACCTCTTGGGTGCAGAGGCTTAAAGTAGTAAGGACTTTCTTTTACAGTAATGTCAAAAATCCAATGTCAGATTTTTAAGCATGGCAAATCGAACGTTTTTTTTATAATTTATGTTGGTGTGAGGATAAAAAATTTAGTTTGTAAGCACGACAATTTCTTGGCAATAAATAAATAAATGAAATGAGACGAATTGTCCGTGCTTGCCAACTAAACTTGCCATCCTCGGCAAATATATATTGCCATAAAAAATGTTTGATTTCCCCCGAAAAAATCGACGTTAGATTTATAGATGAGCCCTTATTTTAGAAAAGTGTGTGTTATCACAGACAAAATTCAAAAATATGCCCCCCTGTGTAATATAAATAAAGTAACTAATCACTCCAGAAAGAAACACTCAGCATGTGGCCACTGGCAGGGAGAGATTTCAGAGATCCCTCAGCTCATGCATTGTTTTATTCGCTTGGCACCAGGCATCAGTGCAGGTACACTAGCTAGAAACAGTATGCTGACTGGAGATACCTTTGTCCCCGCATGCTAGCGGGAGAAGATTTGTCAAGTCCCTTGCACGTGCTTTTACTTTTTTTAC
The DNA here is from genome assembly GCF_003073215.2 of Triticum urartu. Taxonomy (NCBI): domain Eukaryota; kingdom Viridiplantae; phylum Streptophyta; class Magnoliopsida; order Poales; family Poaceae; genus Triticum; species Triticum urartu. The sequence continues at coordinate 655,548,762 of NC_053024.1, read as the reverse complement.
TTTCGACTTTCAAACTTTTATATCTTTTGAACGAAAAGCCCAATTTGTGTTTTGTTTTCATATTTGTGTTTCTCGTGACGAGGCTTTCAAATGAGATCCATTTTGAATACATTTTAATGAATTTGGCAAATAAATGTTAAGTTTCAACTCTTGAAACTAAAACTTAGTACGAGCGACTGATAAAATCATGTTTTTTATGCCTACAGCCGACCCAAAAAAAGTCTAGATTTTTAATTTATGAAACTTGATAAGAGTGAGTGAGAAAATTGTAAGTTTTAGTTGAATAATTGTAAGTTTCAACTATTGAAACCTTAAACATAGTGTGCCCTCATGCGGGATCCAACTACTTCGCTAGTCACGAGGCAATCGAGTGGCCGGGCAGGACTTCGTAGGTGTGTGCCCCTGCAAATTTCCGCATGCTAGCTGAAGGCTAGGCGTCGGTGCTCACTTCATCATCCATGTGTAGGTTGGGCAAGTAACAGCTTGAAAAGAAAAATAAGATATCCTAGATCAAGAGAGAAATGATTTGAAGTGTGTGTCACGCTTAGAAATATCTATCTATTATATACTTAAGACAAGAGGCAAACATTGTGTGTAGGCATATATTGTGTTGCACATGCCAAGTCCATCATTGACACGTAAAAAAAATAGACCAAGCCCTCTCAGAAAAAATAGCCCAAGCCGGACACCTACCAAACAAAACTCACGGTCTTTCAAGAGTTGTAATTGGAGTGTTCCATGTCAAAAGAAAAGGCATCAAGTAAGAAAAACTGGCAGACCTGCGGCCTAGGCAGCCCACGGCCTGATCTTCACCAATCAAATACATGTATGCGCCGTTACTAATTTACAAATACCCTGCAGCCACCCCTAAAAAAAAGAATCACCAGTAGCATGACACGGCCAGGTCCCATGTACAACCAGATTATACTATTATGTTGGACACGCTCAGGTGTTCAACATGGAAACTCATCCATGCAAAAAAAAAACAAGGAAACTCATATATAGAAATAGCCCATCACGTATCTACATGGTAACAAAAAGTCATGTCCTACTACGACACATTCAATAAGCCCCTACAATTGGAATAGATTACTAGGCCAGCAGGTAATATTATGTAATCGTTAGAGATTTAGTTATCAACGCAAGCAATATATTATATCATCTTGAGGCATCTCCCGTTTTTATCGCAAGCAGCTGCCAGCCACTTCTATAGGCAGATCACGTCAATGGCCGATGGATACAATCCCTGCATGTAAATTGAGGAGGAAGGAAAGACTTGATGCATGTATACATCCAAAAGACTGGAGCTAGACGTTCGGATCACAAGCCCACGGCAGCCGTCGGCCACCTCGGGCGGCAGATGACGTTCAGTGGCTGATCCACTGATGGGATCTAATCCCTGCAAGGAAATTTGAGAAGAAGTGAAGACTTGATGCACGTACACATTCAAGAGGCTAGAGCTAGACGTTCACAAGCTTATGGCTGCCGCCGTTGACCTCTAGCGGCAGATCGCGTCCGTGGCTGATAGGATCCAATCCTCCAATTCATTCATGCAAATTGGCGAAGAAGGGAAGACTTGATGCATGTAGACATCCAAGAGGCTGGAGCTAGATGGTATGCATGTTTCTTTCTCTTGATTTATTTGTCTATCGATTCTGTAGATAGATCTAGACAACACATTGTCTTATATCTAAATATTTATGTTTCTACTCATCTTTTGTCTTCTTATGATCTTATGATATATCCGTCATATTTAGCCTTTGTCTAAGGGTGAGAAAATTCAGCAGAAGACGGATTTGCTATGCATGGAGGAGGAAAATATTTTAGGAACGCAAGTAGAGCGTAGGAAATTTCCAAGCAGAGACACCCACAGATAAAACAACTGCTAACTACATGGTGATCGAACAGGTTTGTTCAGAAGACTATATAGCTGTTTCGGGTACCTGCTAAAGCACAAGCACACAACAAAAAACTGAAAAACAGAGTAGCAATTCATGCCGAATCAGAAAACGGCAAAGCCGTCTGATCCGTACAGTAGGAAATAGCGTATTACAATGAATGAGTTCATACATGATGTCAACAAGCAAATTGTTCGGTCCAGAACTAATCAGTTTGATGGGCTCGACCGTCCTCAACAAAGCAATTTAGGAATTTCCAGTACCACTAATTTCTCTACATTATTCTGAGAGCTGTTTGTAAAATTTTAGTAAAATATGCAATATGCCTTAATAACATTTTAGGACACGCTCAAGTTCACTATGCCACCAGCACGTGCCTTTTTTGTACATGGAAAGTAAGGGACAGGTAGTCAAATTCACAAAGGAAAAGAATATGTAATCAGTTGTCGTTTGGGTCAATTATACGGTTCAGATTTTGACGATAAAAGAGGAATGTATTAGATTTAAAGAAATCTAGAAACCTTGATGTTGTGGTTGTAGGCTTTTTGCTTTCTGGGAAAATCACGTTCAGAAAAAAAGAGCCTTGATCAGATTAGAATACAGTAGTGGATATCGTCCAAAAGTCATGTAATATACATCTAGCACAATCACGTGGAATAATCTTCATCATATCTAGCACGAAATCTTATATTATCGACGAACTTCCCGCTCACACATGCCTTGGGGGCCTGCACCAGTGAATGACGCTGCAAAAATGGCAGCAGCTAGCCTTGCACGCATGTGAGGCGCTCGACATCATGGTAGCGCCCCTCGCAGCGGTAGGATCCAAAGGCCTGCCGTGGCTCCGACTGACGCGGGAGATTCAGCATGTCATGGTAGCATGCCGGGCGACCGAAGGTCGATCGTGAGGGTCACAATCAGCCCAAAACAAATTCATAAGATATCGTGCGTGCAAATTAAGAGGCGAGTATACATCTGTGGGCTATGGCAAGGTGCTTGAGCTAGCAATGAACTTAGGTCTACTACTCTACTCTACATGGGCCAAATGGCTGTCTAGGTTGTCAAAGTTGACACATGACCAATCAATCGGCTATCAGGACAGGAATAAACAAGATTTGCCTATTTAATAAACCATCCATAACTTTTTTTCTTTTTTCTTGAACCATGTGGCTAGCAGGATTGCATGTATTGTATTATCATCTACACCTAACTGGGAACTAGCCATCGATAATATAATGTATCTATTCGCAAAAAAAAGAAGATAATATGATGTATTGATGCCCATTGTTTCATACAATTTATATCACATTGCAGGCTTATTGGAATAGATTGGATACGATCACAAATGAAGAAACAAAAGTAGCAGTGTGAAGCCGTACAATCTGTGCACACTATACTTTTTGGCCTTAGAGAAACTATGTTCCCAAAATAAGTGATAGAACAAGCTAATGCAATTCTTTGAGGAAACGAAATGGCACGTGCAAAATAGGCACTTACTAAAAATAGAGTACCTCCCGCATGTATTATTTAGTTCCTTCGTCAAATGCACATAGATATGTCAAGATTTAATGTGTGATGTTATTTAGCCTTTTTTTATTAACACATGAATAATTTTATATTGTATTACACAACTAAGAAATATGGATAATTAGAGCAATACTACATTGGCATGTGTAGAATAGTAGAAGCATCTCAGGACATGATATTGCACAATGCAACTGCAATAATGACGAGGCAGTTCTAATAGACATTAATGTTATATTATAAGTTTTATTCGAGGGTCTTTTAAAAATTGTTGATAAAAGACAAAAATTAAATTTAGAAAAGGGCCAAAAAAGGCAAAGCCCAATTGATTACAAGAAGAGGATAATGAAAAGATAAAAAAATACATATAGATTAGCATGGCATGCGGGCAGCAAAATCCTATGGTTTTCTATTGTCACATACAAAATACGTTACTACCAACACAATAAAACAACTCAATAGAGTCCGCTGATAAATGCATTGCCTTGCTTTTGCGGACAAATATGTATTGTATTTTTGCTATATGTCTACCTCTTACCAGCATATCAATGCCAAACACGGATATAAAGACACATATAAAATCTAGCCGCGCAATGCATGGCTCCAGATTGGTTCTGTAGATAAGATATCCCTTTGGACTGTAGCAACTAAATTAAGGCGAAAATGGGGGGTAGTTTCCGATGGAATTCATGGGCCAAAACAAATGAGCTTACAAGCCTTTTGAGCGTTTTGATCAGTAGCTCGGACTTTTTCTGATGGAAGTTTGGGTAAGTAGTTCTAACTTTCTCTAGATGACCAAGAACAAGTCACCCAACGTAATAAGCCAGAGCACCGGTATAAAGTCGGCTTCACACTCGTTCATAAAATGAGATTCGACTGAACTAAACATAGTTTAGATGGTTAGCTTCGTTATGGTTGAACTAGCCCACATGGGTTTAAGTCTTAGACTTGGCATATGTGCTCGTATATTTCATGATTTTATTTTGATTTTCGGATGCTATTCTTTAAGTGATATGGTGTTTTCGTCAACTACAAGGTATCTGTGAAGACTTCATCAATCTCAGGATCTGTCGGCTTAGTCTCACAGAGGTGTGCTCAACTGCTCTTAGGTGTAGAATTTTAGTGCGAGCATTTGTAAGGGTGAGTGAGTGTGCATGTTGTGAGCGTTTGCGCATACGTTATGTTTCTTAAAAAAATGAGATTTGAAATCTGCTTGTGATGATATGAAAGTGACCAGCTATGATATACTCCCTCCATTCCAAAATATAGTGCGCCCGCGTTTCCCGAGGTCGAACTTTGACCATAAATTTAACATACGAGACCGACTGCGGCGGGAGAAAAAGTTACATAATTAAAAACTTCTTTTGAATACGAATTCACTGATATAATTTTTGCTCCCGCCGCAATCGGTGTTGGTAGTTAAATTTACGGTCAAAGTTGAAGCACGGGGATAGAGGAAGCACTACATTGTGGAATGGAGGGAGTATGTGCGAGCTATGTATTTTGCAAGGATGTTGAAAGGCCACAAGTACTTTGCACAAAATGACCCCACATGTAATGACAAATGGAGAAGGAAAATCCCATATTTTTCAGTCAAAATGACTTCACCATTAAGTTAACCATGCCACTTCATATGTCAGTCATTGATGCAAGATTAGTTGATTTGCCACAATTTTCTAATAACTTAACATATGGAGGCTCAAAAGATACCTCCAATTAGAGCAACTCTAGCAGACTCCGCAAAACACCCTCGCCCGCAAAATAACCGCCAAATGGCGGGTCAGGGCCAGAAAATCTGCACGATCAGACCCCGCATCCCGCCCCAGCCCACAATTTTTTTGCGGGGCACGGCAAATCTTCTTCCCAACCTCTATCTTCACGGGCTGGGAGGCCGACCCGGGCTCAACCCCTATCCCGCGTGAGATTTGGCGGGAGGGACATTTCTGCGCGCCCTTTCCCGCTGCCCGCACCCTCCGCCACCATTGCCCCCCCATCCGCAAGCTCCGGTTGCTCCTCCCCGGCCGTCCCTCGCCGCCCATGGACGACCCCATGCTCGTCACCGTCGAGGTCGCGCACGCCCCTTCCCCTCGGGCGGATCTCGTCGCCGGCCATGTTGGCCCCGCCGCCGTTGCCCAATCCCACGTCGCGCCTGCCCACAAGCGGCAGGGCAACGTGGTCGTGCAGGGTGGGAATCCGGCTGCCCCCGCCGCCATGGCCCGCGCTCCGGGTGCCAACGCGGCAACGCGATCCCGGACGGCGGCGGAGAAGGTCGGCAAGGTCGCGGGCATAAAGCAGAGGAAGGTTTCGGCTTCAAAGAAGCCACCTTCTTCAACCTCTCGCTCCATCCCCCCGCAAGGAGGTGCTCCGGCGATGCCGTTCAACGGTGCCGCTCCCGAGCGAGGTGTTCGACGAAATGGCCGGAAGGTATGCGTCTTCGGTCTTGGCGATTCCCTTTCATTTTTCTGCATTATTCTCGATAGCGCGTGACTTGTTATCGTTCGCTATAGCGGTGGTTCGAACAATGCAACAACCGAGTTCGTGAACTTGTTGGACACGAACGCAGTTGACATTGATCAAGCCCCTTTCGAACCATTCGACTATAATGAAACGGAGGGCGGCGTGGATGATCATGGTTGTGCGGACGAATTGGAGGGGATCGAAGCGGAAGCGTTTGAGCAATCACAAGAAAAAACTGGAAAAAGCATAAGATCGAAGAACTACACGATTTTGGAAGATCAAGCTTTAATTCAAGCATGGAGTGCGGTGTCTCTTGATGCATGCACGGGTACTTCTCAAACATCCAAGATATATTGGCAAAGGATCGAAGATCAATACACTACTAGTGAAAACCTTATACACAGAATCTTAGCAGCAGCACGGTCTAAAAACATATGCTACTGCTAATTAGCAGTAGCATGTTTCGGAAAACCACACTACTAATAGCACGGTAGCAGTAGCGGTCTAGGTGAAACAAGCGTTACTACTATAATTGTCACGGCGTTGCCCCCAGGCTAGATATAGTATTAGCGCCCTTCCGAGGACGCGCTACTGCTAAAGTACTTAGTAGCAACGTTTTTCTTCAAAACACGCTACTGCTAGGTATTGCACCTAATTAAGTTTAGTCCCATACTGCTAAGCGAACAAGGTGTTTACCACCTTAAATATGTTACTTCTCAAACTATCTTGAGCACTTGGTCTTCATTGAACTATATGTGTGATGATAAAAAAATTTAGTTTGTAAGCACGACAATTTCTTGGCAATAAATAAATAAATGAAATGAGACGAATTGTCCGTGCTTGCCAACTAAACTTGCCATCCTCGGCAAATATATATTGCCATAAAAAATGTTTGATTTCCCCCGAAAAAATCGACGTTAGATTTATAGATGAGCCCTTATTTTAGAAAAGTGTGTGTTATCACAGACAAAATTCAAAAATATGCCCCCCTGTGTAATATAAATAAAGTAACTAATCACTCCAGAAAGAAACACTCAGCATGTGGCCACTTTGGCACGGAGAGAGTTCAGAGATCCCTCAGCTCATGCATTGTTTTATTCGCTTGGCACCAGTCATCAGTGCAGGTACACTAGCTAGAAACAGTATGCTGACTGGAGATACCTTTGTCCCGGCATGCTAGCGGGAGAAGATTTGTGGCATGCACGCCTCAGGGCACCAAGTCCCTTGCGCGTGCTTTTACTTTTTTTACTTTCGACTTTCAAACTTTTATATCTTTTGAACGAAAAGCCCAATTTATGTTTTGTTTTCATATTTGTGTTTCTCGTGACGAGGCTTTCAAATGAGATCCATTTTGAATACATTTTGATGAATTTGGTAAATATATGTTAAGTTTCAACTCTTGAAGCTAAAACTTAGTACGAGCGACTGATAAAATCATATTTTTTATGCCTACAGCCGACCAAAAAAAAGTCTAGATTTTTAATTTATGAAACTTGATAAGAGTGAGTGAGAAAATTGTAAGTTTTAGTTGAATAATTGTAAGTTTCAACGATTGAAACCTTACACATAGTGTGCCTTCATGCGGGATCCAACTACTTCGCTAGTCACGAGGCAATCGAGTGGCCGGGCAGGACTTCGTAGGTGTGTGCCCCTGCAAATTTCCGCATGCTAGCTGAAGGCTAGGCGTCGGTGCTCACTTCATCATCCATGTGTAGGTTGGGCAGGTAACAGCTTGAAAAGAAAAATAAGATATCCTGGATCAAGAGAGAAATGATTTGAAGTGTGTGTCACGCTTAGAAATATTTAGTTACAATATAAAATGCATGGCTCCAGATTGGTTCTATAGATAAGATATCCCTTTGGACTGTAGCAACTAAATTAAGGCGAAAATGGGGAGTTGTTTCTGATGGAATTCATGGGCCAAAACAAATGAGCTTACAAGCCTTTTAAGCGTTTTGATCAGTAGCTCGGACAGGAGTGTGACTTATATGCTCCACCCGAGGGGTCAGCCTTCGGCAGCCTAGTACTAGTAAGACATGTAGTGAAACTTCTTTACACCAAACTGACAATTCAAGGCATAGTCCATTGTTCAGTTGTGAAGGAATGTAGCTACCTGCTCTAGGTGAAGTTCAACCTTAACAGGTCTTCACTGAGACACTGGTATATCGAAACAACAATTGGAACAGAGGACACAATGGGCCCTCGAGATCTGGTGGGGGATTGCTGAAATTTGAGATGGGCTCTAGGCCCATATAGCAATTTCTGAAAAATCTCTAAGGGCCCATGTGGGTTATATGGCACTAGGTGTAGTGGGAAGTTTAGTCCCATCCCGCTAGTGGAAGGAGAGTTGGAGTGGTTCATAAGGGTTTCTCTTCTATATGCTATTGGAGGTTGAGAAGAGAAGAGGCCCTCACGCACTCCTCCTCCGCCGCCCGCCTCACCACGCCACGACGCCGCGCCGTGCCGCGGGTTGCGGGATTGAGCCGAGCCGAGCTCACACCTACGCTCTTATTTTTGCCAGTAACTAATGGAGAGTTCTCTGACAGCTGGGCCACGATCTAAGACGTCAGATCGTGGGCTGTCACGGACTCGGACGTGGGTCGAGCCCACGTCTCTCCACACAGCTACGTCTATATAAGTGTGCGATGTCTCCTAACCCTAGCCGCCACGAACAGATCGCATCTGCTCCACGCCCACGCCCACCGTCGTTCCCTTGCTGCTGCTGCCGCCGGTGACTCCATCCCATCCGCCGCGTACACGGTCGACGGGAGAGCAGGTCTCCGAAACCACGCCCTTCTGGTTCCTGTACGGGGTGAGGGGCGAATAGGTTTTTGGGCAGCGATTACGCGACTGCTCGCTTCCGATCGTCTACTTCCTCTACGTCCGCGTCGCCTTCATCATCACCATGTCCACCGACGCCGAACGTGCGGCCGCCAAGAAAGTTGAAGCCGACAAGAAGGCCGCCGAGGACGCCGCTGCCGCCACCAAAGCCGCGGCCTCTGCATGGCCTACTGGAGGGTATAACTCGTTTATCCCGCTCCTAATGTTTTCTGTTTTTGCCATGCTAGCGTTATACGTAGATCTTTCTGCAATTAGCGTACTATGTGCTAGCTTGACTGAATATCAGTATGTGTTTATTTGTGTCAATGTCGTGCTAGTGATTTACTCAAGGATTAATTTAATCGAGAAATTGCCTATTTACTCAACAATCCAAAACCCTATTATGTGTAGGAATTTTTCGGCAAGTGGCTTTGCCGCTGCACTGAAACCGGATAAGTTTACCGGTACATACTTTAAGCGTTGGCAGACTAAGACCACGTTATGGCTCACGGCTATGAACGTGTTCTGGGTCATCGATGTCTCCACGGGAACGATTGCTCCTGAACAGGAGAAGGCGTTCAAGGAGGCTACTGTTGTGTTTCTCGGAGTAGTTCTTAGCGTGATCGGAGATAAACTGGTCGATGCATATTTACATGTGCATGTCGTCAAGGACTTGTGGGAGGCGCTCGAATCTAAATTCGGGGCCACCGATGCAGGGAGCGAGATGTATATTATAGAGCAGTTCCACGATTACAAGATGGTTGAAAACCGTCCTGTATTGGAGCAGGCTCATGAGATAATATGCATTGTTAAGGAGCTTGAACTTCTTAAGTGCGAGTTACCGGGCAAGTTTGTCGCGGGCTGCATAATCGCTAAGCTCCCTAATTCTTGGAGGAACTTTGCCACCACTCTGAAACATCAGAGGCGTGAATTCTCTGTGGAGGATGTCATTGGACATCTGAGTGTTGAGTAGAATTCGAGGGCAAAAGACTCGCGTGGAAAAGGGACCGAAGGGACTTCTGTCGCCAACATGGTGAACTAGAGGAACCATAACTCCCACAAGCCCAAGGGAAAGAACGGTGTCCAACAGAATACCGACTTTAAGAAGAAGGGTAAGAAGACCTTCAAGAAGAATAAGAAGGATGAGGGCTGCTTTACTTGTGGTTCGGTTGAACATTGGGCCAACAAGTGCCCAAACAAGTACAAGAAGCCAGGACAGAACTCCAAGTCTGTCAACATGATTGTGGGCAATAATGAGAATGGTGCATCTGGGTACGGTAATTTATTTATTGTTTTTTTAGTGTTTCAACCCAACGATTGGTGGGTGGACACAGGTGCAGCTGTTCATGTGTGTGCTGACATTTCATTGTTCACTTCTTACCAGGTCACAGGTCATGGGTCCGTATTGATGGAGAATGGCGCGAGTGCTTCTGTTCATGGTGTTGGCACGGTCGATCTGAAGTTTACTTTGGGAAGGATCGTGCAGCTGAAGAACGTGCAGCATGTCCCCACCATCAAGAAAAACCTCGTTAGTGGCTCCCTTCTATGTAGAGAAGGGTTTAAGTTGGTTTTCGAGTCTAAAAAATTAGTTGTTACGAAATATGGACTCTTTGTTGGAAAAGGTTATGAGAGCGGAGGGATGTTCCGCCTTTCCCTCGCAGATTTTTGTAATAAAGTCGTGAACCATATTCATTCGAATGTTAATGAATCTGAAGTTTGGCATTCACGTCTTTGTCACATTAGTTTCGGTGTTATGACGCGGCTAGCCAAGTTGGATTTAATCCCGAGTTTCACCTTAGCCAAAGGTTCTAAGTGCCTTTCATGTGTGCAAGCTAAGCAACCTCGCAAGCCTCACAAGGCCGCGGAGGAGAGACACTTGGCACCATTAGAACTCATACATTCTGATCTTTGTGAGATGAATGGTGTGTTGACTAAAGGTGGAAAGAAATACTTCATGACATTGATAGATGACTCCACTAGATATTGCTATGTGTATCTGTTAAACACTAAAGATGGGACTCTACACTACTTTAAAATCTATAAGGCAGAAGTTGAGAAACAACTTGAAAAGAAAATTAAACGAGTCCAGTCAGATCGTGGTGGAGAATACTTTCTCGAGTGAGTTTGATTCTTTCTGTGCGGAACATGACATTATTCATGAGAGGACGCCTCCCTATTCACCCCAGTCAAACGGGGTTGCCGAGCGGAAAAACCGTACTCTAACTGATTTGGTTAACGCCATGTTAGATACATCGGGTTTATCCAAGGCATGGTGGGGGGAGGCTATATTGACGGCATGTCATGTCCTGAATAAAGTTCCAACAAAGGATAATGAGATCACTCCCTATGAGAAATGGGCAAAGATAAGGACAACACTCTCGTACTTGCGTACTTGGGACTGTTTGGCGAAAGTCAATGTGCCGATCCCCAAAAAGCGTAAGCTTGGACCAAAGACTATGGACTGCGTTAATTGGGGTTACGCTAAGAACAGCGTTGGCTATAGATTTCTAGTAGTGAAATCTGAGGTACCTGACCAGAAGGTTGGTACAATTATGGAGTCTAAGGATGCTACATTCTTCGAGGATATTTTTCCTATGAGAGATATGCAAAGCATTTCTAGACAGGAATCTGAGGAGACTCCTGAACCTACCATTCCTATGGAATATTATGAACAAACACATTATGAAAATCCTGAGGATGATGATGAGGAAACCCTTGGTAGGGGCAAGAGACAAAGGACTTCAAATACCTTTGGTGATGATTTCTTTGTGTACCTCGTGGATGATACTCCCACTTCTATTTTAGAAGCGTATGCCTCTCCAGAAGCTGACTACTGGAAGGATGCGGTCCATAGCGAGATGGATTCCATCATGGCTAACGGGACATGGGAGATCACTGATCGTCCCTATGGTTGCAAACCACTGGGGTGTAAGTGGGTGTTCAAAAAAAAGCTTAGGCCCGATGGTACTATTGAAAAGTACAAGGCTAGGCTTGTGGCCAAGGGCTATGACCAGCAAAAAGAGGAAGATTTCTTCGATACTTATTCACCTGTGGCTAGACTGACCACCATTCGAGTATTACTCTCGTTGGTGGCCTCGCACGGTCTTCTCGTCCATCAGATGGATGTTAAGACGGCTTTTCTAAATGGAGAGCTAAGGAGGAAATCTACATGCAACAGCCTGATGGCTTTGTGATAGATGGTCAGGAAAGAAAGGTGTGTAGGTTGATAAAATCGTTATATGGCCTGAAACAAGCACCTAAGCAATGGCATGATAAGTTTAATACAACTCTGACATCTGTTGGTTTCGTTGTTAATGAGGCTGACAAATGTGTATACTATCGCCATGGTGGGGGCGAAGGAGTTATACTGTGCTTGTATGTTGATGACATACTGATATTCGGAACAAACCTCAAAGTCATTGAGGAGGTCAAATCGTTTCTATCTCAGAACTTTGAGATGAAAGACCTTGGTGTGGCTGATGTTATCTTGAACATCAAGCTACTGAGAGATAATGAGGGTGGAATTACACTTATGCAATCCCACTATGTTGAGAAGGTGTTGAGTCGTTTTGGATATTCGGACTACACGCCATCTCAAACACCATATGATCCTAGCGTATTGATTCGAAAGTCCAAAGGCATGGCTAAAGATCAATTGAGATACTCTCAAATCATTCACTGATGTACCTAGCGAGCGCAACGAGGCCTGACATCGCGTTTGCTGTGAGCAAACTGAGCCGGTTTGTTTCCAAACCGGGTGATGTACATTGGCATGCTGTTGAGAGAGTTATGCGCTATCTGAAAGGTACTATGAACTATGGACTTCACTATACCAGATACCCGTCGGTACTTGAAGGGTATAGTGATGCGAATTGGATCTCTGATGCTGATGAGATGAAGGCCACAACTGGGTATATGTTTACTCTTGGAGGTGGCGCTGTTTCCTGGAAGTCTTACAAGCAAACGATCTTAACGAGATCGACAATGGAAGCAGAATTAACAGCATTAGACACATCTGGTGTTGAAGCGAGATGGCTTTGAGATCTTTTGATGGACTTGCCATTGGTTGATAACCGGTTCCGGCTATCCTTATGAACTGTGACAATCAGACTGTCATCACCAAGGTGAAGAGTTCAAAGGACAACATGAAGTCCACCAAACACATAAGAATGAGATTAAAAGCTGTCAGAAAATTAAGAAACTCCGGAGTGATAGCGTTGGACTATGTCCATACGGCTAAGAATCTGGCAGATCCCTTTACGAAAGGGCTATCACGTGTTGTGATAGATAATGCATCGAGGGAGATGGGTATGAGACCCACATGAGTTGCCATGGTAGTAACCCAACCTATGTGATCGGAGATCTCGTGAATTAGGACCTGGGAAAACAAGCCAGTGGTGAACTGAGGAGAGTAACTATACTAACCCACTCCGTTGGAGATGCAATACTCTCGATACTGTATGGTAGGATGACTATTGTCTTAATGTGTTCCAAAGCTTATGTAAGCAAGATGCTATCCTACAGAGCGATCTTTGGAGGAACACACCTATGTGAGCCCGACTGCTAGTCACAGTCTATAAGATTGGGGTGATCTCTAGTAAGCTCATGAATAGGCCAGGAGTGTGACTTATATGCTCCACCCGAGGGGTCAGCCTTCGGCAGCCTAGTACTAGTAAGACATGTAGTGAAACTTCTTTACGCCAAACTGACAATTCAAGGCATAGTCCATTGTTCAGTTGTGAAGGAGTGTAGCTACCTGCTCTAGGTGAAGTTCAACCTTAACAGGTCTTCACTGACACACTGGTATATCGAAACAGCAATTGGAACAGAGGACACAATGGGCCCTCGAGATCTGGTGGGGGATTGCTGAAATTTGAGATGGGCTCTAGGCCCATATAGCAATTTCTGAAAAATCTCTAAGGGCCCATGTGGGTTATATGGCACTAGGTGTAGTGGGAAGTTTAGTCCCACCCTGCTAGTGGAAGGAGAGTTGGAGTGGTTTATAAGGGTTTCTCTTCTACATGCTATTGGAGGTTGAGAAGAGAAGAGGCCCTCGCGCACTCCTCCTCTGCCGCCCGCCTCGCAACGCCACGCCTCGTCATGACGCGCCGCGGGTTGCGGGATTGAGCCGAGCCGAGCTCACACCTACGCGCTTATTTTTGCTAGTCACTAATGGAAAGTTCTCTGACAGCTGGGCCACAATCTGAGACGTCGGATCGTGGGCTATCACGGACTTGGACGTGGGTCGAGCCCACGTCTCTCTACGCGGCTACGTCTATATAAGTGTACGGTGTCTCCTAACCCTAGCCGCCACGAACAGATCATATCTGCTCCACGCGCACGTCCACCGTTGTTCCCTTTGTTAAAAATAATCTTGAGTTTTGTAAACACATTCGAGTCTAGTCCTGTTAGGATTCTTGTCATCGTGTGCTGTTAGGTTTAGTGGCTAAGTCTAATAGGGTGATCAGCGTGGCCGTGTAATTAGACTAGGGAAATTACCAAGCTGAGTCCGGCTAGGACTTGTGTCTAGGTGTGTTGGTAGGAGTTGTGTACTAGGATTAGGAGTTGATGTCTGAGTCGGTCCGTGTGAGTCATAGTACGTTAGGTCGGCAGCTTCATGTGTGTATGTATATAGTTATATACGCGGGAGGCTGTATGAGATTGTAACACCGTGAGTCAAAAAAAAGGAGAAAATAAAAAGAGGGAAAAGAGAGGCACGACACGTGCCTTTGGCCAAGTTTTCGTGTGCGCGTGTTCGTCCTGATTTGATGTGATCGATCCTGTGGGCGAATTCCAACAATTGGTATCTAGAGCAAGGTCGATTTGAAGGTGTGCTTGCCCCGGGGTCGCGACCCGACTAGCGCCTCGGGGCGGGCGATATGGTCGCTGGGTGGTGCAGCGACGATGAAGAGCGTGCCATGATGTTGCTGGGTGATGCAGGGACGAGGAGGGATCTGGCGATCGTCGTTCGGCGGAGCGACAAGGAGCGAGACGGCAGGCTGTCGTCGGGAAGGCGGTGGAAGATCGTTGACGGAAGCGGTGGTGCCATGGTGCGGTGCCGGAAAGTCGTCACGTCGTCCGCGGGAGATAGATGAGTCAAGGAGTCGTGCGGGTTTGCATAGTCAGTAAGTCGTCGTCGTCATGTCAGCGTCATCATGTCCAAGTGCTTGTCTCTGTGAGGAGGCGTTGAGGATGAAGCGTGCCCAAGTCGTCTATGTGTCTCGACGAGAGGATCAAGTTCAACTATGTGGGGGCGGTAAACCAGTGAAGGTGAGTCTCTTCAATGAGGCCATGTCTCTACATGAGGCTGGAGTGGGCGGTGTAGTCCACAGGGTGGTGTGATCCACAAGGTGCCGGCATGTATCTTGCTAGGGTGGATGGTGAAGTCCACCGGGTGATGTGTTCCACAGGTTACTAGCGAGGCTGGGTAGTTCAAGGCATATTTGAGATGGTCTATAAATTCGCCAAGTTAAAATTGGGGAGAGATTGTTGCAATCAATGAAGCCTAACAATTTAACTTGTCGTGGTGCGAGCAGATGAGTTGACAAGAGGTGATCTATAACAAGCCAAGACCGGAGAAGCACTGAAGACAAAGTGTCAAGATTAGGGAGAGAATGTTAGAAATAATCTTGAGTTTTGTAAACACGTTCGAGTTTAGTCCTGTTAGGATTCTTGTCATCGTGTGTTGTTAGGTTTAGTGGCTAAGTCTAATAGGGTGATCAGCGTGGCCGTGTAATTAGACTAGGGAAATTACCAAGCTGAGTCCGGCTAGGACTTGTGTCTAGGTGTGTTGGTAGGAGTTGTGTACTAGGATTAGGAGTTGATGTCTGAGTCGGTCCGTGTGAGTCATAGTACGTTAGGTCGGCAGCTTCATGTGTGTATGTATATAGTTATATACGCGGGAGGCTGTACGAGATTGTAACACCGTGAGTTAAAAAAAGAAGAAAATAAAAAGAAGGAAAAGAGAGGCACGACACGTGTCTTTGGCCAAAGTTTTTGTGTGCGCGTGTTCGTTCTGATTTGATGTGATCGATCATGTGGGCGAATTCCAACACCCTTGCTGCTGCTGCCGCCGCCGGTGACTCCATCCCATCCGCCGCGTACACGGTCGACGGGAGAGCAGGTCTCCAAAACCACGCCCTTCTGGTTCCTGTACGGGGTGAGGGGCGAATAGGTTTTTGGGCAGCGATTACACGACTGCTCGCTTCCGATCGTCTACTTCCTCTACGTCCGCGCCGCCTTCATCATCACCATGTCCACCGACGCCGAACGTGCGGCCGCCGAGAAAGGTGAAGCCGACAAGAAGGCCGCCGAGGACGCTACTGCCGCCACCAAAGCCGCGGCCTCTGCATGGCCTACAGGAGGGTATAACTCGTTTATCCCGCTCCTACTGTTTTCTGTTTTTGCCATGCTAGCGTTATACGTAGATCTTTCTGCAATTAGCGTAGTATGTGCTAGCTTGACTGAATATCAGTATATGTTTATTTATGTCAATGCCGTGCTAGTGATTTATTCATGGATTAATTTAATCGAGAAATTGCCTATTTACAAATCACTAACTTTCTCTAGATGACCAAGAACAAGTCACCCAACGTAATAAGCCAGAGCACCGGTATAAAGTCGGCTTCACACTCGTTCATAAAATGAGATTCGACTGAACTAAACATAGTTTAAATGGTTAGCTTCGTTGTGGTTGAACTAGCCACATGGGTTTAAGTCTTAGACTTGGCACATATGCTCGTATATTTCATGATTTTATTTTGATTTTCCGATGCGATTCTTTAAGTGATATGGTGTTTCCGTCAACTACGAGATATCTGTAAAGACTACATCAATCTCAGGATCTATCGGCTTAGTCTCGCAGAGGTGTGCTCAACTGCTCTTAGGTGTAGAATTTTAGTGCGAGCATTTGTAAGGGTGAGTGAGTGTGCATGTTGTGAGCGTGTGCGCATACGTTATGTTTCTTTAAAAAATGAGATTTGAAATCTGCTTGTGATGATATGAAAGTGACCAGCTATGATATACTCCCTCCATTTCAAAATATAGTGCGCCCGCGCTTTCTGAGGTCGAACTTTGACCATAAATTTAACGTACGAGACCGACTGCGGCGGGAGAAAAAGTTACATAATTAAAAACTTCTTTCGAATACGAATTCACTGATATAATTTTTGCTCCCGCCACAATCGTTGTTGGTAGTTAAATTTACGGTCAAAGTAGAAGCATAGGGATACAGAAAGCACTACATTATGGAATGGAGGGAGTATGTGCGAGCTATGTATTTTGCAAGGATGTTGAAAGGCCACGAGTACTTTGCACAAAATGACCCCACATGTAATGACAAATGGAGAAGGAAAATCCCATATTTTTCAGTCAAAATGACTTCACCATTAAGTTAACCATGCCACTTCATATGTCAGTCATTGATGCAAGATTAGTTGATTTGCCACAATTTTCTAATAACTTAACATATGGAGGCTCAAAAGATACCTACAATTAGAGAAACTCTAGCAGACCCCGCAAAACGTCCTGGCCCACAAAATAACCGCCAAATGGCGGGTCGGGGCCAGAAAATCTGCACGATCAGACCCCGCATCCCGCCCCAGCCCACAATTTTTTTTGCGGGGCGTGGCAAATCTTCTTCCCAACCTCTATCTTCACGGGCTGGGAGGCCGACCCGGGCTCAACCCCTATCCCGCGTGAGATTTAGCGGGAGGGACATTTCCGCGCGCCCTTTCCCGCTGCCCGCACCCTCCGCCCCCATTGCCCCCCCATCCGCAAGCTCCAGTTGCTCCTCCCGGACCGTCCCTCGCCGCCATGGACGACCCCATGCTCGTCACCGTCGAGGTCGCGCACGCCCCTTCCCCTCGGGCGGATCTCATCGCCGGCCATGTTGGCCCCGCCGCCGTTGCCCAAGCCCACGTCGTGCCTGCCCACAAGCGACAGGGCAACGTGGTCGTGCAGGGTGGGAATCCGGCTGCCCCCGCCGCCATGGCCCGCGCTCCGGGCGCCAACGCGGCAACGCGATCCCGGACGGCGGCGGAGAAGGTCGGCAAGGTCGCGGGCATAAAGCAGAGGAAGGTTCCGGCTTCAAAGAAGCCACCTTCTTCAACCTCTCGCTCCATCCCCCCGCAAGGAGGTGCTCCGGCGATGCCGTTCAACGGTGCCGCTCCCGAGCGAGGTGTTCGACGAAATGGCCGAAAGGTATGCGTCTTCGGTTTTGGCGAATCCCTTTCATTTTTCGCCATTATTCTCGATAGCGCGTGACTTGTTATCGTTCGCTATAGCGGTGGTTCGAACAATGCAACAACCGAGTTCGTGAACTTGTTGGACGCGAACGCAGTTGACATTGATCAAGCCCCTTTCGAACCATTCGACTATAATGAAACGGAGGGCGGCGTGGATGATCATGGTTGTGCGGACGAATTGGAGGAGATTGAAGCGGAAGCGTTTGAGCAATCACAAGAAAAAACTGGAAAAAGCATATGATCGAAGAATTACATGATTTTGGAAGATCAAGTTTTAATTCAAGCATGGAGTGCGGTGTCTCTTGATGCATGCACGGGTTCTTCTCAAACATCCAAGAGATATTGGCAAAGGATTGAAGATCAATAAACTATTAGGGAAAACCTCATACACAGAATCTTAGCAGCAGCACGGTCTAAAAACATACGCTACTGCTAATTAGCAGTAGCAAGCTTCGGAAAACCACACTACTAATAGCACGGTAGCAGTAGCGGTCTAGGTGAAATAAGCGCTACTACTATAATTGCCACGACGTTGCCCCCAAGCTAGATATAGTAGTAGCGCCCTTCCGAGGACGCGCTACTGCTAAAGTACTTAGTAGCAACGTTTTTCTTCAAAACACGCTACTGCTAGGTATTGCACCTAATTAAGTTTAGTCCCATACTGCTAAGTGAACAAGGTGTTTACCACCTTAAATATGTTACTTCTCAAACTATCTCGAGCACTTGGTCTTCATTGAACTATATGTGTAGGATTTGTGGCTGCAATATGAATCTTCACCTGTGCCTATACAGGTACTGTGAGGATTCATGTTGACTATTTAGATTATACACAAAAATATCAATGATGACCAATGTATTTTTTTGAAGTTTTTACATGCTTAGACTTAGCAGTACCGTTTTTTCAGGGCAAAGCGCTACTGATATAGAAAGGAATAGCTGTAGCGTGTTTCGCTTGACACGCTATAGCTAACTTAGCTATAGCGCGTTCCGGCAAAACGCGTTGCTGCTAGTTTGACTTAACCCCCGGCCGCGCGGGCTCAAAATTTCGCTAAGTCCTTCCCCTCCACTTCCCCTTCTCCCCCAACTACTCCATCGCCGTCGCCGCCTTGCCGCTCTCGACCTCACCGCCGCCGCCCTCAACCTCACCACCGCCGCCGCTCGCCGCACACCCTCGACGCCGCCCCCGACCTCGACGCCGTCCCCGACCCCGACATCGACGCCGCCCCGACCCCTACATCGACGCTGCCCTTCGCCGCGTGCCCGAGCCCTGACGCCGTCCTCGACGCCGCCTGCCCTCCCTCGCCGCAGTCACCGTAAGGCTCTGCCTCTCCTCTCCCCTACCGTCCTCTCTCTCTGCTAGGGCAATTCATATGTGTGTTGATGCTGTGTTGATGTTCATATGAACCCTAGATTTGTTTAGGGCAGTAGGCATTTTTTAGCATTTAGGAAAAATGATTAGCAATTTTTTTAGGAAATTAGCTAGGATACTTTTTAATGAAAATGCCTAAACAGTAATTTCATTCAAAAAACAAAAACAAAATTGTTTTTCTTTCAAAAACTTGGTTAAACTAATTGTTGCTATGTAAACAAAAAACAAGATTGTTGTTATATGATATATGTCATTGATGTTCATTTGCATATTCCAGTATTGAAGTGGTTCGATTGTGCCCGAGTGGCTTTGTTGTTTCCAGGGAATGTAGTTGAGTGGCCTATGTTTTGCTGGAATGTTGATTCATTTCCGTTCCGACAAATTTCAGGTTCTCGATTTATCCACTTTTTAGTAAAAGTCATGACGAAATTTTCTGTGAATTTCGGCATGACTTGTGCTACAAACTAGGACATATCGAGTGCCTGGGATTTGCCGCACTGGGAAGGAGTCAACATTCCTGCAAAGCATAGGCTTTTTTATGTCATTATTCATTTTATTAGGTATAGAATTAATTGACTAGATTTAATTGTAAGAACTAGTTGAATTAATAGAACTAGTTGAACATGTTACATTTGTTGTTATATTTTTTAGTTAAAGCAATTTTTCCCGCATCGATGTCGAAGATGCCTATCCCGCATCCTCGTCGTCGAGTCGGCAGAGGACACCTGTGTCACCAGATGGGCCATGTCCGAGACTGGGCTCCGCCGGGGTGATACTGGGAGGCACTACCTACCGGCGGGCGCAGGTTGGTGAGGAGCCAGCCTGTCGTTGACCCAAACCTTCTTTGGTGGCGGTCGCGTGGGCCAGTGACGGTCCAGAGGCTCGAGGACCCCGCGGAGGTGGTGCGTCACCGTGTTATTGAGGAGGACGCGCACGTCCGTCGCTACTTGTTTGCGTTGGAGCACATGTTCTCCAATACCTGGCAGGTTCTCCAGGGATCTCACTGGAGCTATGATCCTGTGATGGTTCCTTCTCTTTCGGTGTCCACCGCCCGCGCCGATACCTGTCGTGCGCTAGGGTTTTAGTTGTATTAGTGATGTTATATGTATGATACTATTCGGGGTGTATTAGTGATAATATTCGACGATGTACGGACGCATGAGATGATTTACTTTTGCTTATTGAATGCATGCTAATTTGAATACTTATTTATTTTACGATTTGGTTTTGCTTATTGAATGCTCATGTCAAGATGAGTCCTATGAGATATTTTGAGTATCCTGGTAGTTGTCTTCGATCGATTTTCAATTAATGTTTCAACTATGAACATAGGAAATGTCTGACAACGAAAAGGGTTTCGGTATTTGCAAATACTGCGAAGACGAGCGCAGCCTGTGCGACAGAATCTTCCTAGATGATGATAGGCGCTTCATGAAGGAAATATGCCCTAGAGGCAATAATAAAGTTATTATTTATTTCCTTATATCATGATAAATGTTTATTATTCATGCTAGAATTGTATTAACCGGAAACATAATACATGTGTGAATACATAGACAAACAGATTGTCACTAGTATGCCTCTACTTGACTAGCTCGTTGATCAAAGATGGTTATGTTTCCTAACCATAGACATGAGTTGTAATTTGATTAACGGGGTCACATCATTAGGAGAATGATGTGATTGACATGACCCATTCCGTTAGCTTAGCACACGATTGTTTAGTATTCTGCTATTGCTTTCTTCATGACTTATACATATTCCTACGACTATGAGATTATGCAACTCTCGTTTACCGGAGGAACACTTTGTGTGCTACCAAATGTCACAACGTAACTGGGTGATTATAAAGCTGCTCTACAGGTGTCTCCAAAGGTACTTGTTGGGTTGCCGTATTTCGAGATTAGGATTTGTCACTCCTAATGTCAGAGAGGTATCTTTGGGCCCTGTCGGTAATGCACATCACTTAAGCCTTGCAAGCATTGCTAGTAATGAGTTAGTTGCGGGATGATGTATTATAGAACGAGTAAAGAGACTTGCCGGTAACGAGATTGAACTAGGTATTGAAATACCGACGATCGAATCTCGGGCAAGTAACATACCAATGACAAAGGGAACAGCGTATGTTGTTATGCGGTTTGACCGATAAAGATCTTCGTAGAATATGTGGGAGCCAATATGAGCATCCAGGTTCTGCTGTTGGTTATTGATCGGAGACGTGTCTCGGTCAAGTCTACATAGTTCTCGAACCCGTAGGGTCCGCACGCTTAACGTTTCGATGACAGTTATATTATGATTTTATATGTTTTGATGTATCAAGGTTGTTCAGAGTCCCGGATGTGATCACGGACATGAAGAGGAGTCTCAAAATGGCCGATACATGAAGATTGATATATTGGAAGCCTATGTTTGGATATCGGAAGTGTTCCGGGTGAAATCGGGATTTTACCGGAGTACCGGGAGCTTACCAGAACCCCCCGGGGACTTAATGTGCCTTAGTGGGCCTAGGTGGAAGAGAGGAGAGGTGGCTAGGGCTGAGCCGCGCGCCCCTCCCCCCAGTCCGAATAGGACAAGGAGAGGGGGGCGGCGCCCCCCTTCCTTCTTCTCCTCCACTCTTTCCCCTCCCAAGTCCTAATCCAACTAGGAAAGGGAGTAGGACTCCTCCTGGCGCGCCTACTCCCTGGCCGGCCGCACCCCCTTGCTCCTTTATATACGGGGGCAGGGGGCACCCCAGAGACACAACAATTGATCGTTTGATCTTTTAGCCATGTGCGGTGCCCCCCTCCACCATAGTCCACCTCGATATTACTGTAGCGGTGCTTTGGCGAAGCCCTGCGTTGGTAGAACATCAACATCGTCACCACGCCGTCATGCTGATGAAACTCTCCCTCAACACTCGGCTGGATAGGAGTTCAAGGGACGTCATCGGGCTGAACGTGTGCTGAACTCGAAGGTGCCGTATGTTCGGTACTTGATCGGTCGGGTCGTGAAGACGCACGACTACATCAACCGTGTTGTGCTAATGCTTCGCCTTTCGGTCTACAAGGGTACGTGGACAACACTCTCCCCTCTCGTTGCTATGCATCACCATGATCTTGCGTGTGCGTAGGAAAATTTTGAAATTACTACGTTCCCCAACAGTGGTATCAGAGCCAAGTTTTATGCGTAGATGTCATATGCACGAGTAGAACACAAGTGAGTTGTGGGTGATATAAGTCATACTGCTTACCAGCATGTCATACTTTGGTTCGGCGGTATTGTTGGATGAAGCGGCCCGGATCGACATTACGCGTACGCTTACGCGAGACTGGTTCTACCGACGTGCTTTGCACACAGATGGCTGGCAGGTGTCAGTTTCTCCAATTTTAGTTGAACCGAGTGTGGCTACGCCCGGTCCTTGCGAAGGTTAAAACAACATCAACTTGACAAACTATAGTTGTGGTTTTGATGCGTAGGTAAGATTGGTTCTTGCTTAAGCCCGTAGCAGCCACGTAAAATTTGCAACAACAAAGTAGAGGACGTCTAACTTGTTTTTGCAGGGCATGTTGTGATGTGATATGGTCAAGACATTATGCTAAATTTTATTGTATGAGATGATCATGTTTTTTAACCGAGTTATCGGCAACTGGCAGGAGCCATATGGTTGTCGCTTTATTGTATGCAATGCAATCGCCCTGTAGTGCTTTACTTTATCACTAAGCGGTAGCGATAGTATTGAAAGCATAAGATTGGCGAGACGACAACGATGCTACGATGGAGATCAAGGTGTCGCGTTGGTGACGATGGTGATCATGACGGTGCTTTGGAGATGGAGATCACAAGCACAAGATGATGATGGCCATATCATATCACTTATATTGATTGCATGTGATGTTTATCTTTTATGCATCTTATCTTGCTTTGATTGACGGTAGCATTATAAGATGATCTCTCACTAAATTTCAATATAAAAAGTGTTCTCCCTGAGTATGCACAGTTGCCAAAGTTCGTTGTGCCCAGACACCACGTGATGATCGGGTGTGATAAGCTCTACGTCCATCTACAACGGGTGCAAGCCTGTTTTGCACACGTAGAATACTCAGGTTAAACTTGACGAGCCTAGCATATGCAGATATGACCTCGGAACATTGAGACCGAAAGGTCGAGCGTGAATCATATAGTAGATATGATCAACATAGTGATGTTCACCATTCAAAACTACTCCATTTCACGTGATGATCGGTTATGGTTTAGTTGATTTGGATCACGTGGTCACTTAGAAGATTAGAGGGATGTCTTTCTAAGTGGGAGTTCTTAAGTAATATGATTAATTGAACTTAAATTTATCATGAACTTAGTAACTGATAGTATCTTGCTTGTCTATGTTTGATTGTAGATAGATGGCCCGTGCTGTTGTTCCGTTGAATTTTAATGCGTTCCTTGAGAAAGCAAAGTTGAAAGATGATGGTAGCAATTACACGGAGTGGGTCCGTAACTTCAAGATTATCCTCATTGCTGCACAGAAGAGTTACGTCCTGGAAGCACCGCTGGGTGTACCACCTGCGCCAGCAACTGCAGACATTGTGAATGCCTGGTAGTCGTGTGTTGATGACTACTCGATAGTTCAGTGTGCCATGCTTTATGGCTTAGAACCGGGACTTCAACGACGTTTTGAACGTCATGGAGCATATGAGATGTTCCAGGAGTTGAAGTTAATATTTCAAGCAAATGCCCGGATTGAGAGATATGAAGTCTCCAATAAGTTCTATAGCTGCAAGATGAAGGAGAATAGTTCTGTCAGTGAACATATACTCAGAATGTCTGGGTACCATAATCACTTGACTCAGCTGGGAGTTAATCTTCCGGTTGATAGTGTCATTGACAGAGTTCTACAATCACTGCCACCAAGCTACAAGAGCTTCATGATAAACTATAATATGCAAGGGATGGATAAGACAATTCCCGAGCTCTTCGCAATGCTAAAGGCTGCGGAGGTAGAAATCAAGAAGGAGCATCAAGTGTTGATGGTCAGTGATACGTCTCCAATGTATCTATAATTTTTGATTGCTCCATGCTATATTATCTACTGTTTTGGACTATATTGGGCTTTCTTTTCCACTTTTATATTATTTTTGGGACTAACCTATTAACCGGAGGCCCATCCCAGAATTGGTGTTTTTTGACTATTTCAGTGTTTCGGATAAACGGAATATCAAATGGAGTCCAAACGGAATAAAATCTTCGGGAACATAATTTTCTCACCGAACGTGATCCAGGAGACTTGGACCCTACTCCAAGGAACAAAAGAGGCGGTCACGAGGGTGGGGGCGCCCCCCCCCCGCCTCGTGGGCCCCTCGTTGCTCCTCCGGCGTACTTCCTCCTCCTATATATACACATGTACCCCCAAACGATCAGAACAGGAGCCAAAAACCTAATTCCATCGCTGCAACTTTCTGTATCCACGAGATCCCATCTTGGGGCCTGTTCCGGAGCTCCGCCGGAAGAGGGCCGTCATCACGGAGGGCTTCTAAATCATCCTAGCCTCTCCGATGAAGTGTGAGTAGTTTACCTTAGACCTTCGGGTCCATAGTTAGTAGCTAGATGGCTTCTTCTCTCTCTTTGAATCTCAATGCAAAGTTCTCCCCCTCTCTTGTGGAGATCTATTCGATGTAATCTTCTTTTTGCGGTGTGTTTGTTGAGACCGATGAATTGTGGGTTTATGATCAGGTCTATCTATGAATAATATTTGAATCTTCTCTGAATTCTTTTATGTATGATTGGTTATCTTTGCAAGTCTCTTCGAATTATCCATTTGGTTTGGCCAACTAGATTGGTAGTTCTTGCCATGGGAGAAGTGCTTAGCTTTGGGTTCGATCTTGCGGTGTCCTTACCCAGTGACAGAAGGGACAGCAAGGCACGTATTGTATTGTTATCATCGAGGATAACAAGATGGGGTTTATTTCATATTGCATGAATTTATCTCTCTACATCATGTCATCTTGCTTAAGGTGTTACTCTGTTTTTAACTTAATACTCTAGATGCATGCTAGATAGCGGTCTATGAGTGGAGTAATAGTAGTAGATGCAGAATCGTTTCGATCTACTTGTCACGGACGTGATGCCTATATACATGATCATGCCTAGATATTCTCATAACTATGCTCAATTCTGTCAATTGCTCAACAGTAGTTTGTTCACCCACCGTAGAATACTTATGCTCTTGAGAGAAGCCACTAGTGAAACCTATGGCCCCCGGGTCTATTCTCATCATATCAATCTCCATCACTTTAATCTTGCTTTGCTTTTTTACTTTGCTTTTACTTTCTACTTTGCATCTTTATACCAAAAATACCAAAAATATTATCTATCAGATCTCACTCTCGTAAGTGACCGTGAAGGGATTGAAAACCCCTAATCGCGTTGGTTGCGAGTAGCTATCGCTTTGTGCAGATACGAGGGACTTGAGCGTGGGCTCCTACTGGATTGATACCTTGGTTCTCAAAAACTGAGGGAAATACTTACGCTACTCTGCTGCATCATCCCTTCCTCTTCGGGGAAAACCAACGCAAGCTCAAGACGTAGCAGTCAGTACGACCACCAGTTTCAAGAAGGGTAAAGGGAAGAAGAAGGGGAACTTCAAGAAGAACAGCAAGCAAGTTGCTGCTCAGGAGAAGGAACCCAGGTTTGGTGCTAAGCCTGAAACTGAGTGCTTCTACTACAAGTAGACTGGTCACTGGAAGCGGAACTGCCCCAAGTATTTGGAGGATAAGAAGGATGGCAAGGTGAACAAAGGTATATGTGATATACATGTTATTGATGTGTACCTTACTAGAGCTCGCAGTAGCACCTGGGTATTTGATACTGGTTCTGTTGCTAATATTTGCAACTCGAAACAGGGACTACGGATTAAGCGAAAACTGGCAAAGGACGAGGTGACAATGCGTGTGGGAAATGGTTCCAAAGTCGATGTGATCGCGATCGGCACGCTACCTCTACATCTACCTTTGGGATTAGTATTAGACCTAAATAATTGTTATTTGGTGCCAGCATTGAGCATGAACATTATATCTGGACCTTGTTTGATGCGAGACGGTTATTCATTTAAATCAGAGAATAATGGTTGTTCTATTTACATGAGTAATATCTTTTATGGTCATGCACCCTTGAAGAGTGGTCTATTTTTGATGAATCTCGATAGTAGTGATACACATATTCATAATGTTGAAGCCAAAAGATGCATAGTTGATAATGATAGTGCAACTTATTTGTGGCACTGCCGTTTAGGTCATATCGGTGTAAAGCGCATGAAGAAACTCCATACTGATGGACTTTTGGAATCACTTGATTATGAATCACTTGGTACTTGCGAACCGTGCCTCATGGGCAAGATGACTAAAACGCCGTTCTCCGGTACTATGGAGAGAGCAAGAGATTTGTTGGAAATCATACATACAGATGTATGTGGTCCGATGAATGTTGAGGCTCGTGGCGGATATCGTTATTTTCTCACATTCATAGATGATTTAAGCAGATATGGGTATATCTACTTAATGAAGCATAAGTCTGAAACATTTGAAAAGTTCAAAGAATTTCAGAGTGAAGTTGAAAATCATCGTAAATAGAAAATAAAGTTTCTACGATCTGATCGTGGAGGAGAATATTTGAGTTACGAGTTTGGTCTATATTTAGAACAATGCGGAATAGTTTCGCAACTCACGCCACCTGGAACACCACAGCGTAATGGTGTGTCCGAACGTCGTAATCGTACTTTACTAGATATGGTGCGATCTATGATGTCTATTACAGATTTACCGCTATCATTTTGGGGTTATACTTTAGAGACGGCCGCATTCACGTTAAATAGGGCACCATTGAAATCCGTTGAGACGACGTCTTATGAAATGTGGTTTGGCAAGAAACCAAAGTTGTCGTTTTTGAAAGTTTGGGGCTGCGATACTTATGTGAGAAAGCTTCAACCTGATAGGCTCGAACCTAAATCGGAGAAATGTGTCTTCATAGGGTACCCAAACGAGACTGTTGGGTACACCTTCTATCACAGATCCGAAGGCAAGACATTCGTTGCTAAGAATGGATCCTTTCTAGAGAAGGAGTTTCTCTCGAAAGAAGTGAGGGGAGGAAAGTGGAACTTGATGAGGTAACTATACCTGCTCCTCTATTGGAAAGTAGTTCATCACAGAAACCGGTTTCTGTGACGCCTACACCAATTAGTGAGGAAGTTAATGATGATGATCATGGAACTTTAGATCAAGTTGCTACTGAACCTCGTAGATCAACCAGAGTAAGATCCACACCAGAGTGGTACGGTAATCCTGTTCTGGAAGTCATGCGACTAGATCATGATGAACCTACGAACTATGAAGAAGCGATGGTGAGCCCAGATTCCGCAAAATGGCTTGAGGCCATGAAATCTGAGATGGCATCCATGTATGAGAATAAAGTATGGACTTTGGTTGACTTGCCCGATGATCGACAAGCAATTGAGAATAAATGGATCTTCAAGAAGAAGACTGCCGTTGACGGTAATGTTACTGTCTACAAAGCTCGACTTGTTGCGAAAGGTTTTCGACAAGTTCAAGGGACTGACTACGATGAGACTTTCTCACCAGTAGCGATGCTTAAATCTGTCTGAATCATGTTAGCAATTGCCGCATTTTATGATTATGAAATTTGGCAAATGGATGTCAAAACTGCATTCCTGAATGGATTTCTGGAAGAAGAGTTGTATATGATGCAACCGGAAGGTTTTGTCAATCCAAAGGGAGCTAACAAAGTGTGCAAACTCCAGCTATCCATTGATGGACTGGTGCAAGCCTCTCGGAGTTGGAATAAACGCTTTGATAGTGTGATCAAAGCATTTGGTTTTGTACAGTCTTTTGGAGAATCTTGTATTTACAAGAAAGTGAGTGGGAGCTCTGTAGCATTTCTAATATTATATGTGGATGATATATTGTTGATTGGAAATGATATAGAATTTCTGGATAGCATAAAGGGATACTTGAATAAGAGTTTTTGAATGAAAGACCTCGGTGAAGCTGCTTATATATTGGGCATCAAATATCTATAGAGATAGATCAAGACGCTTAACTGGACTTTCACAAAGCACATACCTTGTCAAAGTTTTGAAGAAGTTCAAAATGGATCAAGCAAAGAAAGGGTTCTTGCCTGTGTTACAAGGTATGAAGTTGAGTAAGACTTAATGCCCGACCACTGCAGAAGATAGAGAGAAAATGAAAGATGTTCCCTGTGCTTCAGCCATAGGATCTATCATGTATGCAATGTTGTGTACCAGACCTGATGTGTGCCTTGCTATAAGTCTAGCAGGGAGGTACCAAAGTAATCTAGGAGTGGATCACTGGACAGCGGTCAAGAACATCCTGAAATACCTAAAAAGGACTAAGGATATGTTTCTCGTTTATGGAGGTGACAAATAGCTCATCGTAAATGGTTACGTTGATGCAAGCTTTGACACTGATCCGGACGATTCTAAATCGCAAACTGGATATGTGTTTACATTGAACGGTGGAGCTGTCAGTTGGTGCAGTTCTAAACAAAGCGTTGTGGCGGGATCTACATGTGAAGCGGAGTACATAGCTGCTTCGGAAGCAGCAAATGAAGGAGTCTGGATGAAGGAGTTCATATCCGATCTAGGTGTCATACCTAGTGCATCGGGTCCAAAGAAAATCTTTTGTGACAATACTGGAGCAATTGCCTTGGCGAAGGAATCCAGATTTCACAAGAGAACCAAGCACATCAAGAGACGCTTCAATTCTATCCGGGATTTAGTCCAGGTGGGAGACCCGTTGACTAAGCCTCTTCCACAAGCAAAACATGATCAGCACCAAGGCTCAATGGGTGTTAGAATCATTACTGTGTTATCTAGATTATTGACTCTAGTGCAAGTGGGAGACTAAAGGAAATATGCCCTAGAGGCAATAATAAAGTTATTATATATTTCCTTATATCATGATAAATGTTTATTATTCATGCTACAATTGTATTAACCGGAAACATAATACATGTGTGAATACATAGACAAACAGATTGTCACTAGTATGCCTCTACTTGACTAGCTCGTTGATCAAAGATGGTTATGTTTCCTAACAATAGACATGAGTTGTCATTTGATTAACAGGGTCACATCATTAGGAGAATGATGTGATTGAGATGACCCATTCGTTAGCTTAGCACACGATCGTTTAGTATTCTGGTATTGCTTTCTTCATGACTTATACATGTTCCTACGACTATGAGATTATGCAACTCCCGTTTACCGGAGGAACACTTTGTGTGCTACCAAACGTTAACGTAACTGGGTGATTATAAAGGTGCTCTACAGGTGTCTCCAAAGGTACTTGTGGGGTTGGCGTATTTCGAGATTAGGATTTGTCACTCCGAATGTCAGAGAGGTATCTTTGGGACCTGTCGGTAATGCACATCACTTAAGCCTTGCAATTATTGCTACTAATGATTTAGTTGCGGGATGATGTATTACAGAACGAGTAAAGAGACTTGCCGGTAACGTGATTGAACTAGGTATTTGAAGGAAATATGCCCTAGAGGCAATAATAAAGTTATTATTTATTTCCTTATATCATGATAAATGTTTATTATTCATGCTAGAATTGTATTAACCGGAAACATAATACATGTGTGAATACATAGACAAACAGAGTGTCACTAGTATGCCTCTACTTGACTAGCTTGTTAATCAAAGATGGTTATGTTTCCTAACCATGGACAAAAGAGTTGTTATTTGATTAACGGGATCACATCATTAGATGAATGATCTGATTGACATGACCCATTCCATTAGCTTAGCACCCGATCGTTTAGTATGTTGCTATTGCTTTCTT
Organism: Triticum urartu; assembly: GCF_003073215.2. Taxonomy (NCBI): domain Eukaryota; kingdom Viridiplantae; phylum Streptophyta; class Magnoliopsida; order Poales; family Poaceae; genus Triticum; species Triticum urartu. Next base: position 655,518,596 of record NC_053024.1, on the reverse strand, counting down.
CATGACTTATACATGTTCCTATGACTATGATATTATGCAACTCCCGTTTGCCGGAGGAACACTTTGTGTGCTACCAAACGTCACAACGTAACTGGGTGATTATAAAGGAGCTCTACAGGTGTCTCCAAAGGTACATGTTGGGTTGGCGTATTTCGAGATTAGGATTTGTCACTCCGATTGTCGGAGAGGTATCTCTGGGCCCTCTCGGTAATGCACATCACTTAAGCCTTGCAAGCATTGCAACTAACGAGTTAGTTGCGGGATGATGTATTACAGAACGAGTAAAGAGACTTGCCGGTAACGAGATTGAACTAGGTATTGGATACCAACGATCGAATCTCGGGCAAGTAACATACCGATGACAAAGGGAACAACGTATGTTGTTATGCGGTCTGACCGATAAAGATCTTCGTAGAATATGTAGGAGCCAATATGGGCATCCAGGTCCCGCTCTTGGTTATTGACCGGAGACATGTCTCGGTCATGTCTACATCGTTCTCGAACCCGTAGGGTCCGCACGCTTAAGGTTTCGATGACAGTTATATTATGAGTTTATGAGTTTTGATGTACCGAAGGAGTTCGGAGTCCCGGATGAGATCGGGGACATGACGAGGAGTCTCAAAATGGTCGAGACGTAAATATCGATATATTGGACGACTATATTCGGACATCGGAAAGGTTCCGAGTGATTCGGGTATTTTTCGGAGTACCGGGTAGTTACGGGAGAAGCAATGGGCCTTGATGGGCTTTAGTGGGAAGAGGAGAAAGGGCCAAGGGGCTGCTGTGCCCCCCTCCCCTCTGGTCCGAATTGGACTAGGGAAAAGGGGGCCGGCCACCTTTCCTTCTCCTCCACTTCCTTCTCCCTTCCTCCCCTCTTTGTGGACTCCTACTAGGACTTGGAGTCCTAGTAGGACTCCACATCCGGGCTGCACCAATTGCCTTGGCCGGCCTCCTCCTCCTCCATCCTTTATATACTGAGGCAAGGGGCACCCCATGAACACAAGTTGATCTTCATGATCGTTCCTTAGTCGTGTGCGGTGCCCCCCTCCACCATATTCCACCTCGGTCATATTGTAGCGGTGCTTAGGCGAAGCCCTGCAACGGTAGAACATCAAGATCGTCACCACGTCGTCGTGCTGACGGAACTCCTCCCCGACGCTTTGCTGGATCGGAGCCCGGGGATCGTCATTGAGCTGAACGTGTGCTAGAACTCGGAGGTGCCGTAGTTTCGGTGCTTGATCGGTCAGGACGTGGAGACGTACGACTACATCAACCAAACGCTTCCGTTGTCGATCTACAAGGGTACGTAGATCACACTCTCCCCTCTCGTTGCTATGCATCACCATGATCTTGTGTGTGCGTAGGAAAATTTTTGAAATTACTACGTTCCCCAACAGTATTGAGATACCAATGATCGAATCTCGGGCAATTAACATACCGATGACAAAGGGAACAACGTATGTTGTTATGCGGTTTGACTGATAAAGGTCTTCGTAGAATATGTGGGAGCCAATATGAGCATCCAGGTTCCGATGTTGGTTATTGACCGGAGACGTGTCTCGGTCATGTCTACATAGTTATCGAACCCGTAGGGTCCGCACGCTTAACGTTTCGATGACATTTATATTATGAGTTTATATGTTTTGATGCACCGAAGGTTGTTCGGAGTCCCGGATGTGATCATGGACATGACAAGGAGTCTCGAAATGGTCGAGACATGAAGATTGATATATTGGAAGCCTATGTTTGGATATCGGAAGTGTTCCGGGTGAAATCGGGATTTTACCGGAGTACTGGGAGGTTACCGGAACCCCCCGAGGACTTAATGGGCCTTAGTGGGCCTAGGTGGAAGAGAGGAGAGGCGGCTAGGGCTGGGTCGCGCGCCCCTCCCCCCCAGTCCGAATAGGACAAGGAGAGGGGGGCGGCGGCCCCCTTCCTTCCTCTCCTCCACTCTTTCCCCCTCCCAAGTCCTAATCCAACTTGGAAAGGGGGGGAGTCCTACTCCCGGTGGGAGTAGGACTCCTCCTGGCGCGCCTACTCCTTGGCCGGCCGCACCCCCTTGCTCCTTTACATATGGGGGCAGGGGGCACCCGAGAGACACAACAATTGATCATTTGATCTTTTAGCCATGTGCGGTGCCCCCCCCTCCACCATAGTCCACCTCGATATTATTGTAGCGGTGCTTAGGCGAAGCCCTGCGCCGGTAGAACATCAACATCGTTACCACGCCGTCGTGCTGACGAAACTCTCCCTCAACACTCGGCTGGATCGGAGTTCGAGGGACGTCATCGGGCTGAACGTGTGCTGAACCCGGAGGTGCCGTACGTTCGGTACTTGATCGGTCGGATCGTGAAGACATACGACTACATCAACCGCGTTGTGCTAACGCTTCCACTTTCGGTCTACATCACCATGATCTTGCGTGTGTGTAGGAAAATTTTGAAATTACTACGTTCCCCAACACTTCAGCATCAGGAAGGACGTGAACTTCGAAGTGGATACAGTAAGTCACAACGACAAGTCTTTTTTCGTAATTAAGCATGACATCTGCTTCATTTGCTTCAACTTATAATTTAATTTTTTTACTATTCTACTAGCGTATCCCCTGCCATGCAAGAGTTTTTGTCTTGGATAAGATAGGTTTCAGTCGTACTATGGAGGTAAAGAAAGTTTACTTGAAGACCGAGCATGGTTGTATTTTCCATGTAAAATTATACAACGGAGACGACTACACCTATTTTGGATGCAAAACTTGGCGAGCACTATACAAGACTTATGCATTTGAGCATGATATGGTTATCACCTTTGATATTCGTCCGAAGATGATATTGAAGGTAATATCAACATCTGGCTCGATGTGCAGACGCCTCCAGTTATACCATTATGTGAGTTTCTCAACCATATTTATGTCTTTGATATTGTTTATTTAAAAATAGTCGACAACTAATTTCTATTGTCAGCTTATTTCCGTTCAAGCAAACATGTCCAGCGCCTAGTAGACAGGACCTACTACTGTCCCGGGGCTGAACTAAACTGCGAGGAGTTAAGTCATTATGTTTCATGGCTTGAGGATCTTGATACTGTCAAGACAAATTTTCTTCCTGCACTTAGAAATGTTAGTACTGAAAACGTGCGGCCAATAGTGTTCGTAATGAACTACGGTCACATCTATTTAGGAAAGATGGTAAGATTTTTACTATTTGTCCTTAGTGCATCTTTTGCATACATTATTTTTTAAGCTAAACTTCATTGCTAAGTATGTTACTATACGATGTTCTTCAATAGGGACTCTCGATGAATTTTGTGCCTCATGGGATCGAGACTAAAGGTACCATGAGTATTGTTAGCTTACGGCCAAGATATCCTACAATGCACTTTAGTGCATTCAGAATTTCTAATAGCGAGCAATGCTTAATAGTGAAAGACTGAACCAAATTTGTGATGGAGGAGTGCAGGGAAGTACTAGAGGGCAGCAATCAGAAGCGCAGCCCACGATTAGGAGATAGGTTCATCTGCATACTCTAACTTGATGAAGGAGGAGAGCTACACATGTTTTATGTTATTTTACCTAAGAGAGAGCAGCAAGAGTGATTAGCTAGCTAGAAATGAGTTTGAAGATGATGATGTGCTACACTATGGCTATGATGATTAAATAGCTAGTGTTGGTGGTAATGACTATGATGATTATTATTAGCTAGTGTTGGTGGTGATTAGATAGCTACCGCATCTAGTGTTGGTGGTGATTAGCTAGCTAGAATGAGTTTAATCGGATGATGATGTGCTACACTATGACTATGGTGATTAAATAAATACTGTTGGTGATAACGACTATGATGATGATTAAATAGCTTGTGCTGGCGGATTAGATTCAAGTGGAGGCAACCTGTGGTGCACATCGAAAGTACTACTAGTCCAAACTAGATCAAGTTTAGATTAGTAATATACTTTTGACATGCATCACATATTGCCTCCACTTGAACCTAATCCACCTTTATTTGACACACTGTTATGGACATAATGATATAAACCTCATAATTGGTATTGTACCAAAATTTGTATAACGGGGTATAAATACACTAAAAATGAAAAAAATGAAAAAAAGAATACTAGTAGCGATGGATAGTAAACATGCTGCAACTAGCTAGATTAGCAGCAGCGCGGGAGTGAACAAGCACTGCCACTATGTGTCTTAGCAGTAGCGCGTGTCGCACGCGCTACTGCTAAGTAATAATTGTAGCGCCTTATTAGTAGCGCGGCAGCCCGCGCTACTAGTGGGCATTAAACCCGCACTACTACTAGGGTTTTCCCTAGTAGTGATACTTCCGCATTATGGCAAAGGATCGCAATAGGACTCCACGCACATTTCGGTCACTTCAAGGGTGTTCGGAGAATATCAAGCCTATGTGTAGCCATTGGGCAGCTTGCTTGGAGCAAGTCCGCAATGCACCTCCAAGTGGCACCGTGAAGTCCGACTATGTGAGTTTGTTTTGCCTTTGTTCAAATTGTGCATCATCATATTGCATCATGGAAAATGATTGGATCACTTTATTCACATTGTGTAGGACAAGATTTCTCAACATAGATACAAGGACATGGAAGCTTCGGAAGGCAAATTTTTCAAAATAGAGCATTGTTGGGAGTTGCTCCAAAAGTGCGAGAAGTGAAAGTTGATCGACAAAGAATCCCCACCAAAGAGAGGCTCACTTACAAACATGGATGAAGATGAGGATGATGATGGCCCAAGAAATTTGCACAAGCTCGATGGCGACAAGAAGACCAATGAGAAGATGAAGAGAGATCAGGAAGCATCGAGCTTGAGGGAAAAGATTGATGCCATGGTGCAATCCAATGAGTCGATGTTGTTGAAGTCGCTGGAGATCAAGAAAGAGTTGGCCGAGAAGAAGGTGAAGGAGAAGCAAGAAAAGTGGCAGTTGCTCAAAGAAGAGGGGCTGCGCAAAGCTGCCATCGAGAAGAGAAGAGCACGCGTCGCTGAAAACAAATCCATGTCCATGTTGCTCGCCAAAGAGAACAAGATCATGTCAATGAACCGCAATGACATGGACGACCTCACCAAAACATGGCATGATATGGCAAGGAGAGAAATCTTGAAGAGAAGAATGGTGGCGTCGGCCGGTCCGTGCTACAGTTCCGGTGATGTTTTCTCCGCTCCATATGGTGTCAATGTGGATGATTTCGGTACGGGAGTTGGAACAAGCGCCGGAGGTGGATTCGGTGGCGCCGATGAACTTCAAGATGGACTCGATGGCGCGGAGTGAAGATCGATCAAGATGATGCCGGACATGGGCGCAAACCTTTTGCAGGGCCCTCTTTTGCGTTAGCCGTAATGAACTTGGCTTCTATTTGCGCGTGAAACTGTTTATGTCGTTTGAATTTGAACTTGTTTGTGAAATCCTATGTCAAATGCGAGATTTGCAGTTTATCTGTTTGCGGGTCGTCGCGGTGGTGCCCAAGCAGATCCTGTAAATGCCGACCCGTAAAAAGGCATATTCCACGAATATATTTTTTTACGAATCTGTTTGGAGGGGTCTGCATCTGTGCCAGCCCGCGCCGACCCGCAAAAGCGGTTTTGCGTGAACTGCAAACGCGTTTTGCGGGCCGACGGGATGCGAGGTCTGCTAAAGTTGCTCTTAGTAATACAGAAAATTACTATGACCTTCATTAGGAAACACCTTCAAGTACATGTCTAATAACCACCAACTTATCATCAAACACGTATAGAATTTATTCTATATTTTACTACTCCTTCCAATCCATATTAATAGTCGCTGATTTAGTACAGAACGGAGAGAGTAGCAATCTACCCTGCCTCGCTTTGGTCACCGTGGCGTGCTTGAGAGAGAAACTAATATCAAATCTACCGACTAAAAGCTTCCACAAACGGATAAAACAGCCTAGGGGGGACATCGGACACGTACGTACGGGATCTATCGGCAGCAATAAGGAAAGATGCATAGTTTTTTTTTTGCATGGTTGGTTGGAAAGATGCATAGTAAGCGAGCCATCTGTGTGGGCCTTTCTATAGCATATCTCCATGGGCTGCTTCTTTTCTCCAAAATTTTTATTAATAGTAATTAATAATCACGGAATTATGAAACAAGGAAAGGATAATTCCTAATTTGAGAAATAGGAAGAACGCTAGGCATTACAGCGTCCACACGTGGACGCTAGTATAAGCGACATCCAGATCGGGGCGCTAGCATCGATCACGGCCACCGTTAGGTTGGACCCCATCCGCAATCCAGCAACTTTGGCCCATTATCACCTCGGCCACCTCTCCACGGCCGCCGCCGCCGCCCTCCACCTTTGATCCCCGCGACCACCTATCCACGGCCGCCTCCGCCCTCCACCTCATCTCTCGCCAAACTCCTCAAGGCCGCCTCCCTGTAATCCCCTCGTCCACCTCCTCACTGTCAAAGTAGGTTGCGCCACCACGGCGAGATTGGCGGAGTTGACGGCCCTTCTATCTTCTCTCGACCGCGGTCACCACGTCTGTTCCGTTCCTCGTCCCTGCATTCCTCGCAGCCTCAATCGTCACCCGCCGGAGCACAAGACGGTAGGTACTGTTATTTTTCCCTCAAACTGTATGTTCTTCCTGATCTCCAATTGAATAGCACACTACAGTAGATGCTAGCAGATATCTTCTATGTATTGCATGGTATTTGTCTCTTCTTCTGATTAATAGATTGGTATTGATATTGTGCCAAAAAAATTCTAGTCCTGAATTTTCATGACTGGAAGTGTGCAACCTGGTACTTGTATGTAGTTGACAGTAAATGATTGATATTGCTCATGCGGCTGCTTTAGTGATTTGTCATTGGTTTCATAAGCATAGCTCTTACTGAGAGATAATATGATTTACTGAGGTTTATCTAATACTCTGAAGAATAAATGCAAATGATTGATGTAGTGCACTCCGAAGGCTTACTTGTTCCTTTTATCTTGTGACAGGGTACTGAAATGAATACAAATGGGCATTTTAGTGATTTATTATGGATGCCTCACAGCCAACATAAAATATCCAAATCTTGGGAAAATGTGAGTCTTTGTTGAATTTGCATGTGGCCTGTTATACTTGGTGTTTGGCTTAAACTGATTTCTGTTTGTATTAATGCAGCCTAATGTTTCCTTGAACGTACGGTGTCATCGTGTTGGCATCCCATTTGATCCTCTATGTAGGCCAGCTTTAGAGAACCTTGGTTTTTATCAGATTGCAATGATGAGGAAAATCAATGTCGACAAATACTTGATATCAGCGTTGGTGGAACGTTGGCGGCCCAAGACAAATAGTTTTCACTTACCTATAGGAGAAATGACTATTACACTGCAAGACGTCAGTTGTTTGTGGGGGCTGCCTATGCATGGTAAACCACTTGTTGGCATAGCTGATGCGCCATGGTCGGAATTAGTTGAGAGGTTGCTTGGGATTCCCATGGATGAACAACACGTGAAACAAAAGAAAAGGAGAAAAAGTGATGATAATATTGTTGTGAGGGATTCACAATACTCTCTAAATTTGGGAAAACTACGAGAACGCTTCCATGTGTTGCCGGATAATCCAATGGATAGGGATATTAATTGGCATGCTCGAGCACTTGTTCTAGAAATCCTTGGCTCCATAGTCCTTACGGATACATCTGGAGATGGAGTGCCAGCTATGTATCTCCAATTTATGCAAATTTTAGGACAGCCAACAGAGTATAATTGGGGAGCAGCTACTCTTGCTCTGTTGTATAGACAATTGAGCATGTGTGCTGAGAAGGAGAGACTAGAAATTTCAGGGCCTTTATTGCTACTACAATTATGGTCTTGGTCCCGTTTGCCACTTGGTCGTCCTAAAGTTATTTTTGAGAAGCCTAAAGAAGGAGAGGAACCTGAAGAAGAGGAAGATGAAGAAGTACATTTGGATTATAACCCTGTTTTTGGAGCAAAGTGGTGTGCTGCACACGCATTTGATGTCCCTCATAATGCTGGTATTGTATTCTAATAACTAAATTTATTACACGTCATTTGTGCTACCACAAATATTTTTCTTACCTTGCAATGAAATATATATAGGTAATGAATACTATCGGAATCAGATTGATTTGATTCGAGAAGGTGCAATTGATTGGCAACCATATGATGATCTTCTGGAGCAGATGCCTATCCAAGTTCATGATGATTCTGGTTGGTGGTATGCTAGAGTACCACTCATGCATTGTTGAATTGTGGAGTTTCACTATCCAGATAGGGTGATGCGACAATTTGGATTAAGACAGGCCATTCCACCTTCTATTCCACGTGGCGAGGCAGAGCTTCGGAGACAGCGACAAATTAAGCATTCTGCAGGAAAATCGCATAATTGGGAGGAATTCCATGTCAATTACGTTCAAGAATACAATCGCGTTCAAGCAAGTGTGTTGTCAGAAGAAATTCCCTTCGATGTAGCTAGTTTCCCTGATTACATACATTGGTTCCAACAAAATGGTATGTACACAGTATTCTTCGATTCTCAGTGCTTGGGCGGCCTAGATAAACCTATTCCATATCCTCGAGATAGTATCGAATGGACTGGCTACATGCCTAGTGGTCCGCCACTGGCTCGAATTGTAAGTGTGTGCAACACTTTAATTGTATTATTTGCATTATATAGTAATAAATGTGTAATGCAATATTTGTTTTGTCACTTGTAGGGGTTACGTGAGTTAAAGAATGCCGCATGGGGGATAAAATGTGCTACTACTAGTAGATGCAAGAAGATAGGGAAATCTGTATTGAGGTCCTGTGTAGGAAATTTGTTAGATCTGAACTTGGAGCCTAGGCTGCAAAGCATGCTCACTGAGGCTAGGTTACCACTGAAGATTGAAGATATTCCATCTGACGATGATGCTTCCTATATTGCTCAGCCACCAAGCCCCCCAAAAGAGAGCAATTCTAATGTGTTTAATGAATGGATATACTCTAGCAAAGGTTTTACAACATACTTGAAGGCTGGTGAAGCAATGAGCGATGGAGAACCTACAACACAAGATGTAGGTCAAGTGACCCAACAGACCAACTCTAATGAGCTGGTTAGAACTAGTAGGCATCAATCTAGGAGTCCGTAGCAAGCAGTTGATTAGAATGGCCATCCCCAATATGGATTGTAATAGTTTAAAAACTAAGTTTTCTCACTCCTTATTTGATAAGTTCATGTGGCAACCTACCTTGTATGAATATGGCATCATGTTGTCACCAAATGCTAAATTTGTCTGAGTTTGATTTAAGACATTTTCTACTTCATTCTAGTTGTCTAGTGCAACTTGTTATCTACCAACTTAAACTGAAAGCTGGAAAGTATGACTGATGTTGTACTGAAAGTATCCTGCCATGGTTACTAAAGAATGGCTTTCAAGTTAGAATTCTTGGTACTGCTTCAGTTTTAGGTTGTTGCTACAGTTCCTGTTAAGTGAACATATTTTGGTTGTAAAGTACAGAGGGCATATCGAATAGTGGCAGCTTGTGACATGTCACAGGAAACTGCAAAACTTTTTTGGCTTTGTTGTGCCACGCATTCATGAGAATATTCCAGATTGCTACTGTGAAAGGAAAATAAATCGAATGTCATGTCTGCGGGGAGGTCAGGTTCTTCAATTCGCTGCAGAATATGAATTCCTTTTCTCAAAGTTATTTTTTTTGGTTCGTGTCTCACATCCAGAAAATAGTTTCAAACTCGTATCCGGAGTATAATTTTGTTTACATCTTAAGGAAAATGTGGGAACATAAATGCAAATCAGTAAGCACGTCCATCATTGGTTGCATGATGTGCTTTTCTTATTACTCGACCTCTTCTCTCTAGATGATATGCTCGTCCCCTGACATGTCCTCTTTCCATTGGATGTTGTGCTCTTCCCTTGACTCGGCCTCTTTCCTTTGGATGATGTGCTCTTCTCTTGACTCGACCTCTCTCCGGTCTGTCCTCGACTCGATGAAATGGTCTGTCCTTGGCTACATGATGTACGTACAGTGAAATAGTACATACAGAATATTAAAATCAAGTGAAAATAAGTTTGCATCTAAACCACCACTACAAAACTACTTTATATACATGTTTGGTTATTGTCTGCAGTCGAACGTCGGGCTTGGCGTCCCATTCTCCTTCCTTGCATCTCATCCATGTACATCGGAATCCTTTTATGTTGACGCCGCCCACGATTTATTAAGTTCTCATCAGGAACAATAATCGGGCCATTATATGTTGGCCACTCTTGGTTCCCGTAAGGATGAACTTGTCCAGCCCAAGTGTTTGCAAGTACTTCAGAAGAATAATATGAATGAACTATTTGATTTTCATTTAGATTCCTGTACTTGCAAACAGCAAGCAAATGAGCACATGGCACACCGGTCAGGTTTGGCTTTAGGCAGTCACAAGATGGAGCAGTATTTGGTTGGAGAGCGACCTTGTACTTGAAGTCTTTATGAATAAAAAGAACATGATCTCCATTGTGTAATGCAACCCTCTCATTGTCAACCTTGACCTCAAATATTCCAACTTCATCACCATATGAAATAACATGCATATGTCGTGCCTTGTCGGCCCTTTTAACCAATAGCTTGTCCACCCGTTTGGACCATTGGTTGCCTCTGTCAACCAAGTTAAGAGCACTTCGCCTTCTTTCTACAAACCACTCTAAGCACTTTGAAAATGTCTCCTCCACAATTGCTGCCATCGGTAGCCTTCAAGAAAGCCTGAACACATTATTTAAGAACTCGAACCCATTGCTTGTCATGATCCCCCACCGGTAACCCCCATCCTTGCATTGAAATACTTTCTCAGGCTTCTCTTGCTCATTTTTGTCTTCCTGCAAATACTTACCGACCTTTCTAAGATATGTTATTGCATCAGGACAAGTATGTTCAATAGATGACATGCCCTCCTCAAATCTACGAGGTTTCTTTTTTTTACTGCCCACTTGAAAACTTTCAAAATGTTAACATCACGAAAAGCTTTGTATAGGTTCTCTGCGACATGTTGAGAGCAAAAACGATGCACACACTCGCCAGCACTTTCGTTCCACCCAAGGTGTGGCTGCTTAAACACCCATTTAATTGCTTTGTGGCGATCTAAAATCACACACATGAACTTTCCAACACCAATTACCTCCCTCCGCAACCATCTCATGAACTAGCCCCAGTTCGTAGCGTCCTCTTTCTCAAAAATGGCAAATGCAAGAGGTATTAACCTATTATTAGCATCATATCCACATGCCATTATCAATCGGCCCTTGTACCTTCCTAATAGAAATGATGCATCCACACTTATTACAGGTCGAAGGTGGGGAACTGCTGCAATGCAAGGTCCAAATGCCCAAGCAACACATCAAAATTCTCTATGCCCTTCTAATGTCATGGGTTTTGATAGAAGAACATACTTTGTACCTGGATTTTTTACTCTAATAGCCTCGAGGAAAGGGATGAGAAGATTGTATGATCCTTCCCAGCTACTGAAAAGTTGTGCTATGGCCTTCTCCCTTCCACGCCACAACTTATTGTATGATGGTCTCGAATTTCTGTAACGTTGTTTGACCAATGCCCGCACATTTTTTATACTCAACTCTAGGTCATCCTTGAGTGCTTCACGGATAACATCTGCAATTATAGATGCCAATAACTGAGAATGGTCAGTTCTATTAGCCGGTGCACGACAAGTGTGAGAATAAGGACATTTCCTTATTTGCCAACATGAACCAATTTTTGTTGGTATTGCATACAACCTCCACATGCAACTGTCATCGATACACTCTGCTACAAGTTTAGATTGACTGCTTGTGCTATACTTCACTTCCAAGTTCATGTTTATGTGAAATTCACCAATCGCAATTTTTAGGTGCTCTTTTGAATCAAAAATTTGCTGCTCTGACAATGGTCTTTGAAAGTGTTTCTTGCATCCAAAAAAACTTTCATCTGCTGTCGTCTCTGTTAGTATAGATATGTCACCAAAGGCTCTCACACCATTCTGTCCACATGTACGCATGAATGGAAATGAATTAACATGATGCATAACTCTTGGTTCTGGATCTTCGTCTGAACTCTAGGTAGGTGCGGCATCAGAATCATGCTCATCGTCATCAGCATGTCCCATAGAATCCTCCTCTGGCTCTGTATCCTCCTGATCATATGGGTCATTGCACTAGTAGAAAAGGGGGCAAAGGTCCAGGCCGGGTCAGCCCATTAGTCCCGGCTCAGTCACGAACCGGGACTAATGTGAGCATTGGTCCTGGTTCGTGCGGCTAAGGCATTAGTCCCGGTTCACCTGAGCCCTTTAGTCCCGGTTTGAGGCACGAACCGAGCTAAAGGGTGCGATGCCCTTTAGTCCCGGTTTGTGTCTCAAACCGGGACTAAAGATTAGACCTTTAGTCCCGGTTTGAGGCACGAACCGAGACTAAAGGGTGCGATGCCCTTTAGTCCCGGTTTGTGTCTCAAACCGGGACTAAAGATTACACCTTTAGTCCCGGTTTGAGACACAAACCGGGACTAAAGGATGCAATGCCCTTTACTCCCGGTTTGTGTCTCGAACCAGGACTAAAGGTCCCATTTTCAAACTCTACCCCCCCCCTCCCCCCCCCCCCCCCCCCCCGTGGATCGCCTTCTTTGTTTTGAAAAAATCAAACAAAATGATAAAAACTTCAAAAAATAAAATCCTTCGAGAGGTAGTTATATTACTACATCTACTAGTTAGGAAAATTTAAAAACTTAAATTTGGACATGTTCTGCAAAAAATGTAGGGAAAATATAAAACGGCTATAACTTTTGCATACGATGTCGGAAAAAATGTATAATATATCAAAATGTTCAGAACGAAAATCCGCTCCCGATTTTGACGGCCTACGGCCTGTTTGCAAATTTTTAGAATCCTCAAATTCTAAAAGGAAAAAAATATGCTCAAATTTTAGTTTTTTTGAATTTTTGTTAAATCTGGTCAAACTATGGTCAAACTACTTATTCAAGAAGTATTAGTGTTACTAAATAATTATTCAATAATATTAGTGTTACTAAATAATTATTTCAGTTTTTTGAATTTTGGTCAAATATGGTCAAACTGTGGTCAAACAATGGTCAAACTACTTATTCAAGAAATATTAGTGTTACTAAATAATTATTTCAGATTTTTTGAATTTTGGTCAAATCTGGTCAAACTATGGTCAAACTGTGGTCAAACTAGGGTCAAACTGTGGTCAAACTATTTATTCAAGAAATATTAGTGTTACTAAATAATTATTGTTTTTTAGAACAATAGTTTCAAACTCAAACAGTGAAATATGTGACTTCATGCTCAAGCTAAATTCCTGAGGGTTAATAGGATTGACATCTTACTATTGTCAGGAAAACAACAAGTGTAGACTTGGAAACGAGGGAGAATAGAACCCGGAAGTTAAGCGTGCTCAGGCTGGAGTAGTGAGAGGATGGGTGACTGTTCGGGAAGTTAGATGATTTGGAATGATGAGGGGTGATTAGAGATTAAAGGTTAAATTGAGCAGTGATGAGGGGTGATTAGAGATTAGAGGTTAAAATAATTCAGAAATTTGAAAATCAAAAAAAATTCAAAAAATTTCAAAAAAAAATCATAAAATTTCCTTTAGTACCGGTTGGTGTTACCAACCGGGACTAAAGGTAGACCTCCAGGCAGCGGCCACGTGGAGGGCCTTTAGTCCCGGTTCATATAAGAACCGGGACTAAAGGGGGAGGCTTTAGTACCGACCCTTTAGTCCCGGTTCTAGAACCGGGACTAAAGACCCTTATGAACCGGGACAAAAGGCCCTGTTTCTACTAGTGTTGGCAGTACTTGTTGGAAAATCATTTTTCACAGTACTATGAGTATAAGATGGAGCATGTGCCATGTCAAAGCCAGGACCACGTGAACTAGAATTTGGAAAACCACCGATAGATGTTTGATGCAATGACGAGTGCACTGCACTTCCATACCTTTGTGATTGACTTTCAATTATTGGTATGTTTCTTCCACCACTGACTTCGCTCAACATGTTTTGATTTGGCGTGATGTTAACATATAACACTATCACTTGCCACGTTGTCCGGGACTTGGTCTTCTCAAAAATCATGTTCCATCCCCTTTCCTCATATATTGGAATTAACTGAAAATAATGTGGTCCAGGAGCTCCAATATCAAAGCGAGCTTGGATATTCAGGTTTGTTTGAGCACTGACATTAACATGTCCAAGTCCTCGACATGTCTCACTCTTGATATCTTCAATAGTAGTATTCCCGGACGCTGGAAATGTTAATTTGGGAGGAATGGTATACTCCACACCCATGGATCCATGTTGCACTTCACCATCCACGTAAACCAGAATGATTAACATGTTCTTATATGCACCTACAAACATGAACATGCAGCAAGTAAATATCAAAATTTCACATTGATCAACCATAGACTCACGACCATAATTCAGGAATAACAATCCAATCATATATAAAGTGTCTGCTTGTAAACCATTGTATCAATTGCATAGAAGATTAAAACAAAGGAGATTAGATAGAACAGTACAACAACTAAAATGAACCAAGCACAAAATCAATTGGAGAATCCTAATGGCGAGCGGCTGATGAGACCATGTCGCTCCTGTGATGATCGGCGTTGCCGGGTGTCAGAGATTGCTTACCGTATGGCGAGGTCTAGGAGCGAAGACTGCATCCATACTCCTGTGATGATCGGCGTTGCCGGCTGCCAGAGATTGCTTACCGTATGGTGAGGTCCAGGAGCGAAGAATGCATCCGTACTAGGGTTTTAAACCTCGCGCAACTTCTATCTATCATTAGGAAAGACTCGGTTTAGTCGGATCTGGTGGCTCGGCGAAGCACTTGAGTGGACGCTGTCCTCGATAGCATCCAGCTGTGGACGCCATTGTAGTTAGCGTCTTACTATTTTTAAAATTTCCACCTGCCCGTCACTAGTTTCCAAATTACTGGGTTAATAATTACTATTAATAAAAAATCGGTTCTTTTCTTCTTGATCGCCAACCACTAGCATAGGGTACGTGGCTACATGCACATCCTACACGAGTACAGAGAATAATGTACTTAGTTATGTTACACGCATTTTGCATGAGCCATATCTAACGCCAAGTATTAATTAAAAGGGACACGTCCTTCAAATGGTTTGGTACCATGTGGATAATCACGGGGGCCTGCTTAATTATAGGCTCATGTGAAGTACTACAATGCAAACAGTTGATACAACTATAGGTCTATAAATAGAGATCCCTGCAGCCTCAGATAAATCACCTGCAGCAAGCACTGCTTGTGGTACCTCACTACAGCACTAGTTGTTACTCCCTTCATTCCACAATGTAGTGCTTTCTCTATCTTTAACTACCAAAACCGATTACGGCGGGAACAAAAATTATATCAGTGAATTTGTATTCGAAAGAAGTTTTCAATTATATATTTTTTCTCCCGCCATAGTTGGTCTCATTGGTTAAATTTATAGTCAAAGTTAGACCTCAGAAAGTGCGGGTGCACTATATTTTGAAATGAAGGGAGTACAAGTATTTGCAACCAGCTGAGAAAGCAAATACATTATTGTTACTGCAACACCCTTTGAATGGCGCCCTTGATCCAGGCTGCTTCTGTCGTGAACGGCCACGAGATGGTGACCAAAGCCGATGGCAGCAGCATGTGCAGGTGGCCTCCGGGGGCGCCGACACTAGCGAGAAGTTTGCGCCCTCGGTGTGGGGTGACTTCTTTGTCACCTACGTCCCTCCTATCTCACAGGTATGCATGCATGCATGCTTACACTAACATGCGCGCACGTTAACTATATGCATTATCTTTCAATGATTTGATTTTGATTATCGGGTAGAACTTTCAAGTACTCTAGAATCAAGGATTTTGAAGCTGCTACATGTTGATCAATTAGGCCATGCTTCGTGGACCATCCATGCTCTACACTGAATTTCGTCAACTTTTTTATGTACATGATATTAATTCAATACGGTCATAGGAAACCAAATACTGCGCAAATGACAACACACAGCTTATGAGTAAAATATGCTACATGAAACTTCAGTAAGGAAGTTCTTTTTCGTGGGATAGACCAAGTTAATGATTTTATCCTACCCGCACGATTGACATCCAAAGATTAATATTGAGTTGTTTCCAGCAGAGGCTGGAGGATTGGATGAGAGAGCGGGCGGAGCAACTCAAAGGGCAAGTACGTCAGGCGTTCAAGGGGGGCAAGGACGCCATGACCATAGCCGATGCACTAACATATGTGGACACACTTGAGCGACTAGGCATAGACAATCACTTCCGTGAAGAGATTGAAGAGGCACTAAACCTTGTGCATGTAGAGCAGGCGGAGATTGACGGCTCCAATAGCCTACACATCACCACACTTAAGTTTCGCCTATTTCGGCAACATGGACTTTGGGCATCTGAGGGTAAGTAGTAAGTGCATAGTGTCGCTAATCAGTAACCCTTTTGAATCAAGCCGTGTTATTTTAGCAGCTCAAAACATGCATGTCACGTCTGTTGATAAGATATGTTTGAATCAATGTGCATGCAGATGTATTTGATAAATTCAGAGAGGACCAAGGTAGTTTCAGTGAAAGCCTCGGCAATGACCCGAGGGGCCTTTTGAGCTTGTACAATGCAGCTCACATGGCAACACCAGGTGAGGTCGCTCTTGACGATGCCATCGCCTTTGCAAGGGGGGGCACCTGGAGGCTATCAAAGGCAACGTCAGGTCACCAATTGCAGAGCAGATCTCCCGTGCCCTAGACATCCCCCTCCCACGGTTCACAAGAAGGATTGAAACCATGCACTACATTGATGAGTATGAGCAAGAGGGGGTGTACGATGGCATGTTGCTAGAGCTTTCTAGGCTGAACTTTAACCTCGTTAGGATCCTTCACCTCAAGGAGCTCAAGGACCTCTCATTGTAAGTCTTCTTCTCATAAATTGATCTTTTCTCATTGATGTTTATTCTAGTTCTTCACTATAGTAAAACCAACACGTACATGTGAGTTTATTATGTTGTAGATATTGTGGTGTATGTCTTTCCGTATGCTAGCTAGATGGCTTTTTAGGACACTGACCATTTGTAATGTGCCATATTGTCTCCTAACCTTCAAGTATTGTCATTTAGGATCATTACCACCGTGTTTCTTAAGCTGAAATTGTCTTTGGAAATTATGCAAAGTGTTATTGATGCTTAGTCCGACATTAATTCTCAAGAGTATGGATGATTTTGACATTGGTTTTGGAGTGACCCGTTGTGGGTTTTCTTTCACTGTGCAAGACATACTATACATTTTTGTGATTTTTTGCAAAATTAAATAAAATAACATTGGAGACACATGATACTATTTTTGTTGCTTATTGGCATTGAAAAGGGAAAGGAATCTGGAGACGATTGAATATATATGTGTGAGAATCAATAAGTCTTGCTATGATTTTAATTTTAAACCAAATCGCATATATTCAACGAAATAGTCCTTTTGCCACATCATCATCTTGCCAACTAGCTAGACAATATACCAGATAGGGTAACCTGCCTGAAGAAGTAGAAACGTCATCGGTATTTATAAGATTGTTAGGTTAAATAACTATGTTCACATGCAGATGGTGGAGGGACCTATATGAGACCATGAAGCTACCATATGCTCGTGACCGTATGGTGGAGATCTACTTTTGGACTTATGGAATGCTCCATGAGGAGGACTACTCTCGTGCACGGATCCTATTCGCCAAAGTGTTTGGAATGGTGTCACTTCTAGATGATACTTTTGATGTCCATGCCACATTAGAGGAGTGTCACAAGCTCAATGAAGCAATGCAAAGGTAGACTACTAGTTATCTGATTCATGAGTTACTAGATCTATCTCTCACTCTCACTCCATCTCTGTATAATGATCTCTAATGGGTATCATTGTACTATTTGTTCGTAGATGGGATGAAAATGAGGTTTCTATTCTACCGGAATATCTTCACATGTTGTACATCAAGACTCTCGGCAATTTCAAAGAGTTTGAGGATGCGTTGGAACCAAACCACAAGTATCGCATGACCTACATTAAAAAAGCGGTATGGTGCCCTATATTGAGATACAGATTCACCTGTAAAGTGTATGAGCATGTGTATGTACAATTAATTGTTTTATCTCTCTTCCTAATATTTATCAGAGATACTAATTCATATGTCGCATGTGTCAAATTATGACACAGTACAAGCTGTCATCAGAATATTACCTACGTGAGGCTGTTTTGTCTAGCAAGAAATATCGGCCGAGCTTCAAGGAACATGAGGAGATATCTAACATGACCTCGGGTCTACCGATGCTTACTCTCGTGACACTAATGGGCTATGGCGATGTGGCAACCCAAGAGGTATTTGAATGGGTAGACAGAGTTCCTGGAATGGTCCGCGCTGGTTCACAGGTCACTCGCTTCCTCAACGATATGTCTTCTTACTAGGTATATATGCACCAAAATAAACACAAGTTTGCATATTAAAATGTGATATGTTGTACATTCATTGTATGGTGAATGAGCATATGTGTATACTCATCAGATGTACCCCTTTCACCTACATATGTATGCAGTTGGGAAAGCACAAGAAGGATATGCCTAGCGCCGTGGAGTGCTACATGATAGAGAACGACTCAACAGGTGATGAAGCTATGGCGGCTTTCGCCGCACTCCTAGAGAATAGGTGGAGAATATTGAACCAGGTGACCATGGAGATAGACCGTGCACTATTGCCGGCAGCAGGACAAACGAGATCATTTATCTCAAAGGCAGGGATGCCTACACCTTTGGTAGCGACCTAAAGGACCTCGTCACCGCACTCTTCCTCAATCCGGTACCCCTTTAGGCTATGTTGTAATCAACCAAGATGGATACGATGCTGCCATGTACACTTAAGTACATATCCATGATGTCCATGTAATAAGGTAACTCATCTATGTGCGGCTACAGCCTAAGCCCAGCTAGATCGACAAAATAAACACACCCCACCGAATGTATCATTATCCATGTCACAGTGTGCTCATCATATATGTTCAAGTCTACATACATTTTCCCTTAAAGAAGTCTAAATACATTTACAGTATATTCAGTTCATTCCTTTAAACTGTCATCAATTGAAATCAATTTTTACGATGTCATAAATTCATTCTAGCCAAACCTGGAGTGCTGACAAGTGCGTGGAGAAACCGGTTGCGAAATAAAAACATGCGATGCGGCACCAGCATGACAGAATGTAGACAAATAAAAGATAAAATGCGGCACAAGTTGGGTTAATGGGGTAAAATGGATGAAAATACTGGTAGAATGGATGAAAATAACTTGAACGAGGTAATCCAAATCAACATTTCAGAAGATGAGGTAAAAAATGGAATATACTCTAATAATATATAGAAGACCTTAGACCTAACTTTTGTTGGTAGTATGCAGATCTCTTTTGCTCTCGTTTGTGTATACAATCATGTACCCCAAAATTTATAATTATTATCCCCAAAAAAGGTACAATTCTTCAGGGATTTACATGGGTATTAATCATATCAAGTAACCCATCTCTGTGTGGCGAAATACTGAATGCTTCTTCTCTCTCTTTTTTGAATCTCCAGCATGCATATGCATTGTGAAATACTGAATAATTGTGCATACAGTACAATCAAACCAAACAGCAGTTGCTATTCCTCGAAAAAAAAAATGTTAGTGTCTTGCAACAAATGCACTGATTACAGATTTGACGGTGCTAGTAGCGCTATCGTGTTGCAGGCAAAATGTACACATGTCAGGCCAGCCATTATTATGTTCACAGAAAGACATCGGCAAGTTCTCTGGCATTATATCAAATACTGCGATGTACAAAAGAAATACTCCATTGTACAACTATTCTAACTAGCACTGTATCCAAACCTGAAACTATTGTGACTAGCGCTGTGTATACAAACCAGAAACTATGACTCCGGACCAAACTAACTACATGATGGTAATGGGGAATCACCAAATCTCACTAGGCCTCTTAGCGATGCCAGTTTATCATCATAACTCTGGAGTTGTTTCGAGTAACAATGACTTGCGACAAGGTGATAATCAAATCTCAGTCACTACGTCACTGCGCCTCTTTGACATGTTGCTCATCACCATATACGTCCGCGAGTTCTTTTGAGTAACACTAAAATATCAATCTGCAAGAATAGACTGGCATCACCAGACTCCCTTGCGCGACAGTGAGATGACCATCTCATCATTCGATGGCCGCTTTGTCGTGACTGATGGCGAAGCTGCAAGAGTATTTAACTGACTGCTGTGCTTCTACT
The DNA here is from genome assembly GCF_003073215.2 of Triticum urartu. Taxonomy (NCBI): domain Eukaryota; kingdom Viridiplantae; phylum Streptophyta; class Magnoliopsida; order Poales; family Poaceae; genus Triticum; species Triticum urartu. Next base: position 655,498,270 of record NC_053024.1, on the reverse strand, counting down.
CCATTGATCAACCAACCAATGCAATAAACCAAACAAGAACCTTTCAGATTTCAGAATATTTGCTAGATTATTGGTGAATATAATAAATACAGTAACTGGTGAAGACTCTTGAGAGATTTGGTCAGTTGTCAGTTGTCACTCACCAGAGCCTGAGCTGTAGTCTACTTGTTTAATCTTCTTATATGGACTAGCCTCGTCCAATGTGAGTCTTCTCTTCAAACCAAGGGTGATCTCATCGGTAAGTAGCTCTTCGCCTCCTTTTGAGCGAGCGGAGCTGTTGTGTTGGAGCTTACTCTTCTTGGAACAATTTTCGGTCTCCAACCCAGGCTTTCGCTTTGAGGACAGAACAACTCTGGGCTCTAACAGAGATATTATTTGCAGATTCAGATCAAAATTTCGTGGAAATATATTTTGTTTAACTTCTTCAAGTGCAGTGGACATAAACGCATTCTTGTAGCATAAACAGATGACGTACTGAATCACATGATCAGGAAATAACACTTGATGTGAGATAATTGCTTCGCAACAACCACATGAAAATGCTGCAAATCTATGAACAAGAACAGTACAGTCGAGTTGATAGCTACCGCGACACTTTAATATCCCAATGCATTCAGTGATAATCAGTATCCAACTTGCTCAAATAGGATAGTACTTAGTACTACTATATAATTTGTACTAACATATGAAACTGAACAACTGGACCCTGAACAATTATTTATGCTACTAGTTTAAAGGAGCAAGAAAGTCAGAGAATCAGAGAACAGGTGCTAATGACATCTCGCGCGCACAATGTAGCTTCGATCGCCGCAAATAATACATGCAATCTTCCAAGAAAGGGAGGCGCACCTGGAGGCGAAGGCACGGGCCCGCCGTCGACGGCGACGGGCGCGGCAGGGTCGGCACCCGTGGGCTGCCCGCCCGCGGCGAAGAAGGCGAGGAGCTCGCCCCAGGTGACCGTCAAAGAGACGTGGCCGGAGCCGCAGCTGAGGAAGTAGCCATTGAGGCCGACGGTGGCCGGGTCCAGCCCCAGCGCGAGGCCCACCTGGGCGAGGTCCACCCCGTCGCCTCCCTCCACCTCGATTGCCACCGACGTGGCGACGTCGGGCGGCGAAGCAGACCCGCGCAGGTGCATGGTCAGGAGTGACGGCGAATCCATCAGCGGCGCTTCTGCCTCGCACTATCGGAGAGAGAGAGGGAGCGGAACAATGGCGAACGCTCTGGTTGCTTTCTCGCCGCCGCCGCTGCTGCTGGGTGCTGGCGCGTTGGTCTGAGTCGGAGGGGGTAATCGGGACATGTACGTACTCTCGTTGTTTGCGTGCGCCAAACCTTGGACATCAACGGCAAGGCAGTCCTTTTGGGCCCAGGCGCGGCGGCGCCACACCAAATGTTTTTATATCTTTTTTTGTTTTTTATGCTTTTCTGTGTTTTTTCTTCTTTAAAATAATTCGCCATTTCAAAAAAATTCCAAATCTATCAATAAATTTTGATAAATTTTAAAGGTATTACAACATGCTTTGTGGATTAAAAACTTGCTCATGATTAGAAAAAAAACTGTTTGCATTTTCAGAAAAATGTTCACAATTTTGCACAAACAATGTTCGGGAAATCAAAAAATGTTCATGATTTTATAAAAAATTCTCATGTATTCTAAAAATGTTTTCTACTTCAAAAAATGTTCATAAATGTTTAGCAAATTTTTACAAAAATTATAAAATGTTCATGAATTACAAAAAAGTTCACTGGTTCAAAAAATGTTCCTGATTTAGAAAAATGTATATGTATTCAAAAAATGTTGATGAATTTCAAAACATGATACCAAATTTCAAAAAATGTTGTCTATTCCAAAAAAAATGTGGGCTACTTTCATAAAAAGTTAAAAAATGTTCACGGCTTTGATAATGTACGCGATTTAAGAAAAATGATCATACATTTTTAAAACAATGTTCAAGAATTTGAAAAAATCTCTGCAAAATCGAAAAAAATTTATAATTTAAAAACCAATTCATGTTTTCTAGAAATATTCACAAATTTGAAAAGATGTTCACAAAATAAAAATAATAATGAATAATAAATAATAAATGAAAATAAAAATGAACATGAAAAAAGAAGAAGGAATGAAAATGAAAAATATAAATTAAACGAATGAGAAAAAATCAGAAAAACCGAAAAGAAAATAATAAATAATAAACCATTCTAAGAAGGTTCTAGAACTTTCCCAAAACCAAAGAGGAACTAGTTGGGCCAGCCCAAAGTGCATACGCAGCGGGAGACGCCCTTTTCCGCGTGTGAGCAAACGCGCACCTCGGCGTTGTAGCAATCGTTACTGGGCTCCTTTCGGTTGGCCCATCACCTGGTTTAGGCCTGGTAACAAAATGCTCAACACTCGTGTTTCCAAAGATTTTGGCACTAGAATGTTTGGCTATCAGAGCGGCCTTGGCGCTGGTTGATGATCTTTATGAGAGAAGAATACACGTGGCGTCGGACTGCAAGGTGATCGTCGAGGACATTCATCAAAAGAATCCCGCGGTCTATGGTGCCATCATACATAGGAAGAACACTCTTACTAATTGTAATATTATTCATGAACTTAGGATCTCGAACGTCGATGCTCACAAACTCGCGAAGCATGCATTATCCCTAGGGTTGGTCGTCATGTTTGGCTAGGTCGGCCCGGTGGATTTGATTTCGTCCCTATAAACCTTGTGATGGTTGAATAAAAAGCTTCGGAGTTTATCTCAACAAAAGGAAGCATCTAGGCGGGACCATGCCCGGCTTTGAACCAATTTTAATTGTTTCCAGAAAATATTATTGTTTCATAGAAAAATCAATGAATTCTAAGAATTTTAAAACTTTTTAGCAAATTACGAATATTCATGAATTTTGGAAATATTTATAAATATTTACAATATTAATTTTATATAAAATCATTAGTTTTAAACATTCATGATTATATAAAATGGTTCATAAAAGTTTGAATATTTTCATGAATTTTACAAATATCCACACTTCTCAAATGTTCATAAATTTAAAGTATTCAAAAAAATTAAGAAAATGTCCCTGAATGTGCATGGATTTTTTTAAATCATGAAATTGGAAATGGATGGTGAAAATAAAAATACAACACATAAAGGAAACAATATCCACTATAAAAATTAAATGGAAAGAGCGAAAAGATAAAGATACAAAGGGAATATGGAAAAAGGAAAGAAAAAATCGAAAAGAAAATTGAACAAAACTAGGAAGAACGAAAAAAGACCTTGACGCCCAACCCATGTGCGCTTGATCCAACTATGCGGAAAGAAATGAAAAGGTGAAACGGGATAAAAATGTGCCATGTCGTGCCTCGCACAGGGCCAACCTAAACCAGTGACATCGGGTGCGTGTTTGCTCCGTATCGACCATGTTACACGCACGGTAGGATCCGCATGAGACAATGGGACTCGATATAGCACTGCTGGGTCGAATAATGTCAGGTTTGTATGAATCACCAAATATAAAACGCCTCTAACTATGAACCCTTGCAAGATAGGAACGAATCAAAGTGATCACTTCACACAAAGAAGATCATCATCCAAACTCTACTTATAACACATAGGCTCACAGTCGACATCTGTAGTGTATGTCCCTCAATTGGGTCTTGTTGCCACAAGATGGTCATCATCCATGAGAAACGTGATTCAAACACAAAGGCTCACACTTTAGCTAGGAAATGCATCCGTGGACTTTGATCAGGAAACATGCACATAAGATGTGGCACATCAGCTGGGAAATATGAAGACATCATGTCCATCAAAGTCTCATTGTCCACATTTTCTCGCACTTGTTTTTCATTAACACTTACTTTTCTTGATTTTCATTCCAAACATCATCTGTTGTTCATCTTCTACCTGACTGACTCCCTCTTCTGTTTGCATGCACTCCTCATCAATAGTTAATTTGAAAGGGGTTACATAGGGTGTCAACTTTGCCTTTATGCTTTCCTCTTGCAACACTAGTCCAGACTTGTACCATTTTGCTATACAAACTTCCTTGCGGAATATACAACCCTTGTGACTTATAGTTGTTCAAACCAATAGTGTACAACCCCATTCATGTCCATCCTTTCATCATCTTATTTTACGAATTCAACCTCCTTTAAGGCATCCATAGCCACTTTTCTATCTCCACCACTATTCCTTCCCGATTGATTGGTAGAAGTATTACATATGTTACTTTTTTTACTCATCCATGCCAAAACATTCTTTCATGTGGTATCTTGGAAGCATCTCCGCAAAACACTTTAACTCACACAATTTCGTAGAAAGTTTGGAACATCCCCTGCTAGTCCAAAGCAGGATGTTATCTGATGTAAGATATTCCACCTGCACCATTGGGTGTGCGATTTTCTGATCTGAACCCAAATCTCATGTAGCATGTGAAAAGCCTCCAATCTCTCATTCCACTCAATTACATTAGTAATGACCCCTCTCATTGACTAAATCAAACCTAGGATAGCCTGGAAGTTCCTCCACTAGGATATGTGTTGGAAATTTAACAATGACGGTCCACTTATCAATCTCTTTAATCAGGCAAGGTCAATTTAGGACAGTAAAAAACTAAGCCATTATCCACCCCTCACACGCCCTTAGCGTTCTTGGCTGTTATATCACATGTTCGAGTAGTTTTGGGCCGTTGATTGCTACCTAATTAATTGTTTGTTTACTCGAAAATGAGTTGGCTATCATAAGGGGCAGCTTCGGTGAAAAAATCAGACTATTCTGGTTAACACTGGGCCATGTAAACGTAGGCAGCCCCTGTAGCTTCGAGTAAGCATGGCCCATGGGGAGAAAATATAGTCATCAAAGGGCCACCGATGAGTGGAGCTAGAAAAACCCTGGTTGCGCCGACAACATCGGTGTAATCTTGGTTTCTCTGATGAATTCTCCTCTCTTGATTGCTGTCATAGTTGGGTTGTCTTTACCCATCATAACCCGCACCATTTTCGTTGATTTTAGTGCATCCACATATGATTGGAAAATTATTAATTTATGGTTTCCTAAACATTTCAAGGTCGTCGCTAATGAACTGTCACGAGAAGTATGGTTCAAAGAGGAGAAGGATAGCAATGAGAACATACCTCCTATAAGAATAGATATAATGCAGGATATGGGAGTATGGAACTTATGATAAGGTATTTGTGTATTTATTGTATTACAGTTGCCCTCTTGCCCAGAATGGTTTGTGGTGCAACTAAAACTCCTAGCATGTTAGAACACATATATTTACCTTTTTTGTCAGAGTTGTATATATTCTTGTCATGAAAATTCAGTTCCAAGTTGTACTTAAATTCAACACAACTTAGTTTGTATTGAAGTTTCATGTTCCATGTCACCTTATATTTATTCCAATTCTTACCATTTTATTGGACAAATGGACGGACACAACATCAATGATCTCGTTAGTTTTATAAATCACAAAGAACTCTTGGCCTAGCTCCGATTTTGACATTTCCCTGGATTCCACACAAACTATAGCACAATTATTGAGAACTCTATGTTTATAGGTACTTCCACATGATAAAAACCCAGCCCATGTGCAACACTACCCACATTTTTAGCCATAAGATGAGGCAAGTTCCTCATGGTGAAGGAAATATGCCCTAGAGGCAATAATAAAGTTATTATTTATTTCCTTATTTCATGATAAATGTTTATTATTCATGCTAGAATTGTATTAACCGGAAACATAATACATGTGTGAATACATAGACAAACATAGTGTCACTAGTATGCCTCTACTTGACTAGCTCATTGATCAAAGATGGTTAAGTTTCCAAACAATAGACATGAGTTGTTATTTGATCAATGGGATCACATCATTAGGAGAATGATGTGATTGACTTGACACATTCCGTTAGCTTAGCACTTGATCGTTTTTGTTTACTTCTATTGCTTTCTTCATGACGTATACATATTCTTTTGACTATGAGATTATGCAACTCCCGAATACCGGAGGAACACTTTGTGTGCTACCAAACGTCACAACGTAACTGGGTGATTATAAAGGTGCTCTACAGGTGTCTCCGATGGTACTTGCTGAGTTGGCATAGATCAAGATTAGGATTTGTCACTCCGATTGTCGGAGAGGTATCTCTGGGCCCTCTCGGTAATGCACATCACTATAAGCCTTGCAAGCAATATAACTAATGAGTTAGTTGCGGGATAGTGCATTACGAAACGAGTAAAGAGACTTGCTGGTAACGAGATTGAACTAGGTATTGGGATACCGATGATCGAATCTCGAGCAAGTAACATACCGATGACAAAGAGAACAACGTATAGTGTTATGCGGTTTGAACGATAAAGATCTTCGTAGAATATGTAGGAACCAATATGAGCATCCAGGTTCCGCTATTGGTTATTGACCGGAGACATGTCTGGGTCATGTCTACATAGTTCTCGAACCCGTAGGGTCCGCACGCTTAAAGTTCTGTGACGATCGGTTTTATGAGTTTATATGTTTTGATGTATCGAAGGTAGTTCGGAGTCCCGGATATGATCACGAACATGACGAGGAGTCTCGAAATGGTCGAGACATGAAGATTGATATATTAGAAGCCTACATTTGGACATCGGAAGAGTTCCGGCTAAAATCGGGATTTTGTCGGAGTACCGGAGGGGTTACCGGAACCCCTGGAGGCTAATGGGCCTTGTTGGGCCATAAGGGAAAGAGAGAGGGGCTGGCCTAGGGCAGGCAGCGCGCCCCTCCCCTCTGGTCCGAATTGGACTAGGAGAGGGGGGCGCCCCCCCCCCCTTTCCTTCTCTTTCTCTCCCTTCCTTTCCCCCTCCTAGTAGGAGTAGGAAAGAGGGGAATCCTACTCCTACTAGGAGGAGGATTCCTCCTCCTGGCGCACCAACAAGGGCCAGACGGCCTCCCCCTTGGTCCTTTATATACAGGGGCAGGGGGCACCTCTAGACACACAGGTTGATCACAAAGATCTCTCCCAGTCGTGTGCGGTGCCCCCCTCCACCATAATCCACCTCGGTCATACTGTAGCGGTGCTTAGGCGAAGCCCTGCCACGGTAGCTTCATCAACATCGTCACCACGCCGTCGTGCTGACGAAACTCTTCCCCGAGCTCTACTGGATCATGAGTTCGCGGGACGTCACCGAGCTGAATGTGTGCTGAACGCGGAGGTGCCGTACGTTCGGTACTGAGGATCGGTCGATCGTGAGGACGTACGACTACATCAACCGCGTTGTCATAACGCTTCCTCTTAACGATCTACGAGGGTACGTGGACGACACTCTCCCCTCTTGTTGCTATGCATCACCATGATCCTGCGTGTGCGTAGGAATTTTTTGAAATTACTACGTTCCCAACAGTGGCATCCGAGCCAGGTTTTATGCGTAGATGTTATATGCACGAGTAGAACACAAGTGAGTTGTGGACGATACAAGTCATACTGCTTACCAGCATGTCATACTTTGGTTCGGCGGTATTGTTGGATGAAGCGGCTTGGACCGACATTACGCATACACTTACGCGAGACTGGTTCTACCGATGTGCTTTGCACATAGGTGGCTGACGGGTGTCAGTTTCTCCAACTTTAGTTGAACCGAGTGTGGCTACGCCCGGTCCTTGAGAAGGTTAAAACATCACTAACTTGATGAACTATCGTTGTGGTTTTGATGCGTAGGTAAGAACAGTTCTTGCTCAGCCCGTAACAGCCACGTAAAACTTGCAACAACAAAGTAGAGGACGTCTAACTTGTTTTTGCAGGGCATGTTGTGATGTGATATGGTCAATACATGATGCTATATTTATTGTATGAGATGATCATGTTTTGTAACGGAGTTATTGGCAACTGGCAGGAGCCATATGGTTGTCGCTTTATTGTATGCAATGCAATCGCCCTGTAATTGCTATACTTTATCACTAAGTGGTAGCGATAGTCGTAGAAGCAATAGTTGGCGAGACGACAACGATGCTACTATGGAGATCAAGGTGTTGCGCCAGTGACGATGGTGATCATGGCGGTGATTCGGAGATGGAGATCACAAGCACAAGATGATGATGGCCATATCATATCACTTATATAGATTGCATGTGATGTTTATCCTTTATGCATCTTATTCTGCTTTGTTTGACGGTAGCATTATAAGATGATCTCTCACTAAATTTCAAGGTAAAAGTGTTCTCCCTGAGTATGCACCGTTGCCAAAGTTCGTCGTGCCGAGACACCACGTGATGATCGGGTGTGATAAGCTCTACGTTCATCTACAATGGGTGCAAGCCAGTTTTTGCACACGCAGAATACTCAGGTTAAACTTGACGAGCCTAGCATATGCAGATATGGCCTCAGAACACTGAGACCGAAAGGTCGAGCGTGAATCATATAGTAGATATGATCAACATAGTGAAGTTCACCATTGAAAATTACTCCATCTCACGTGATGATCGGACATGGTTTAGTTGATTTGGATCACGTGATCACTTAGATGATCAGAGGGATGTCTATCTAAGTGGGAGTTCTTAAGTAATATGATTGATTGAACTTAAATTTATCATGAACTTAGTACCTGATAGTATTTTGCTTGTCTATGTTGATTGTCGATAGATGGCCCGTGTTGTTACGTTGAATTTTAATGCGTTCCTTGAGAAAGCAAAGTTGAAAGATGATGGTAGCAATTACACGGACTGGGTCCGTAACTTGAGGATTATCCTCATTGCTGCATAGAAGAATTACGTCCTAGAAGCACCGCTGGGTGCTAGGCCTGCTGCAGATGTTGCTAATGACGTTAAGAACGTCTGGCAGAGTAAAGCTGATGATTACTCGATAGTTCAGTGTGCCATGCTTTACGGCTTAGAACCGGGACTTCAACGACGTTTTTAACGTCATCGAGCATATGAGATGTTCTAGGAGTTGAAGTTAATATTTCAAGCAAATGCCCGGATTGAGAGATATGAAGTCTCCAATAAGTTCTATAGCTGCAAGGTGGAGGAGAATAGTTATGTCAGTGAACATATACTCAAAATGTCTGGGTATCATAATCACTTGACTCAACTGGGATTTAATCTTCCTGTTGATAGTGTCATTGACAGAGTTCTTCAATCACTGCCACCAAGCTACAAAAGCTTCGTGATGAACTATAATATGCAAGGAATGAATAAGACAATTCTCGAGCTCTTCGCAATGCTGAAGGCAGCGGAGTAGAAATCAAGAAGGAGCATCAAGTGTTGATGGTCAACAAGACCACCAGTTTCAAGAAAAAGGATAAAAGGAAGAAGAAGGGGAACTTCAAGAAGAACAGCAAACAAGTTGCTTCTCAGGAGAAGAAATCTAAGTCTGGACCTAAGCCTGAGACTGAGTGCTTCTACTACAAACAGACTGGTCACTGGAAGCGGAACTGCCCCAAGTATTTGGCGGATAAGAAGGATGGCAAGGTGAACAAAGGTATATGTGATATACATGTTATTGATGTGTACCTTACCAGAGCTCGCAGGTGGATATTTGATACTGGTTCTGTTTCTAATATTTGCAACTCGAAACAGGGACTACGGATTAAGCGAAGACTGGCTAAGGACGAGGTGACGATGCGCATGGGAAATGGTTCCAAAGTCGATGTGATCGCCGTCGGCACGCTACCTCTACATCTACATTCGGGATTAGTTTTAGATCTAAATAATTGTTATTTGGTGCCAGCGTTAAGCATGAACATTATATCTGGATCTTGTTTGATGCGAAACGGTTATTCATTTAAATCTGAGAATAATGGTTGTTCTATTTATATGAGTAATATCTTTTATGGTCATGCACCCTTGAAGAGTGGTCTATTTTTGTTGAATCTCGATAGTAGTGATACACATATTCATAATGTTGAAGCCAAAAGATGCAGAGTTGATAATGATAGTGCAAATTATTTGTGGCACTGCCGTTTGGGTCATATTGGTATAAAGCGCACGAAGAAACTCCATACTGATGGACTTTTGGAATCACTTGATTATGAATCACTTGGTACATGTGAACCATGCCTTATGGGCAAGATGACTAAAACGCCATTCTCCGGAACTATGGAGCGAGAAACAGATTTTTTTGGAAATCATACATACTGATGTATGTGGTCCGATGAATATTGAGGCTCGCGGCAGGTACCGTTATTTTCTCACCTTCACGGATGATTTGAGCAGATATGGGTATATCTACTTAATGAAACATAAGTCTGAAACATTTGAAAAGTTCAAAGAATTTCAGAGTGAAGTGGAAAATCATCGTAACAAGAAAAATATGATCTGATCGTGGAGGAGAATATTTGAGTTACGAGTTTGGTCTACATTTGAAACAATGCGGAATAGTTTCGCAACTCACGCCACCTGGAACACCACAGTGTAATGGTGTGTCCGAATGTCGTAATCGTACTTTACTAGATATGGTGTGATCTATGATGTCTCTTATTGATTTACCGCTATCGTTTTGGGGTTATGCTTTAGAGACGGCTGCATTCACGTTAAATAGGGCACCATCAAAATCCGTTGAGACGACACCTTATGAACTATGGTTTCGCAAGAAACCAAAGTTGTCGTTTCTTAAAGTTTGGGGCTGCGATGCTTATGTGAAAAAGCTTCAACCTAATAAGCTCGAACCCAAATTGGAGAAATGTGTCTTCATAGGATACCCAAAGGAAATTGTTGGTTACACCTTCTATCACAGATCTGAAGGCAAGACATTCGTTGCTAAGACTGGATCCTTTCTAGAGAAGGAGTTTATCTCGAAAGAAGTGAGTGGGAGGAAAGTAGAACTTGATGAGGTAACTGTACCAGCTCCCTTATTGGAAAGTAGTTCATCACAGAAATCGGTTCCTATGACACCTACACCAATTAGTGAGGAAACCAATGATGATGATCATCAAACTTCATATCAAGTTACTACCTAACCTCGTAGATCAACCAGAGCAAGATCCGCACTAGAGTGGTACGGTGATCCTGTCCTGGAGGTCATGACTTGACCATGACGAACCTACAAACTATGAGGAAGCAATGATGATCCCAGATTCCGCAAAATGGCTTGAGGCCATGAAATCTTAGATGGGATCCATGTATGAGAACAAAGTGTGGACTTTGGTTGACTTTCCCGATGATCAGCAGGCCATCAAAAATAAATGGATCTTCAAGAAGAAGACAGACGCTGATGGTAATGTTACTGTCTACAAAGCTCGACTTGTTGTGAAAGGTTTTCGACAAGTTCAAGGAGTTGACTATGATGAGACCTTCTCACCAGTAGCGATGCTTAAGTCCGTCCGAATCATGTTAGCTATTGCCGCATTTTATGATTATGAAATTTGGCAAATGGATGTAAAGACTGCATTCCTAAATGGATTTCTGGAAGAAGAATTGTATATGATACAACTTGAAGGTTTTATCGATCCAAAAGGTGCTAACAAAGTGTGCAACCTCCAGCGATCCATTTATGGACTGGTGCAAGCCTCTCGGAGTTGGAATAAACACTTTGATAGTGTGATCAAAGAATTTGGTTTTATACAGACTTTTGGAGAAGTCTGTATTTACAAGAAAGTGAGTGGGAGCTCTGTAGCATTTCTGATATTATATGTGGATGACATATTACTGATTGGAAATGATATAGAATTTCTGGATAGCATAAAGGGATACTTGAACAAGAGTTTTTCAATGAAAGACCTTGGTGAAGCTGCTTACATATTGGGCATCAATATCTATAGAGATAGATCAAGACGCTTAATTGGACTTTCACAAAGCACATACCTTGATAAAGTTTTGAAGAAGTTCAAAATGGATCAAGCTAAGAAAGGGTTCTTGCCTGTGTTACAAGGTGTGAAGTTGAGTAAGACTCAATGCCCGACCACTGTAGAAGATAGAGAGAAAATGAAAAGTGTTCCCTATGCTTCAGCCATAGGCTCTATCATGTATGCAATGCTGTGTACCAGACCTGATGTGTGCCTTGCTATTAGTCTAGCAGGGAGGTACCAAAGTAATCCAGGAGTGGATCACTGGACAGCGGTCAAGAACATCCTGAAGTACCTGAAAAGGACCAAGGATATGTTTCTCGTTTATGGAGGTGACAAAGAGCTCATCGTAAATGGTTACGTTGTTGCAAGCTTTGACACTGATCCGGACGATTCTAAATCGCAAACCAGATACGTGTTTATATTGAACGGTGGAGCTGTCAGTTGGAGCAGTTCTAAACAGAGCATCGTGGCGGGATCTACATGTGAAGCGGAGTACATTGCTACTTCGGAAGCAGCGAATGAATGAGTATGGATGAAGGAGTTCATATCCGATCTAGGTGTCATACCTAGTGCATCGGGTCCAATGGAAATCTTTTGTGACAATACTCATGCAATTGGCTTGGCAAAGGAATCCAGATTTCACAAGAGAACCAAGCACATCAAGAGACGCTTCAACTCCATCCGGGATCAAGTCCAGGTGGGAGACATAGAGATTTGCAAGATACATACGGATCTGAATGTTGCAGACCCGTTGACTAAGCCTCTTCCACGAGCAAAACATGATCAGCACCAAGGCTCCATGGGTGTTAAAATCATTACTATGTAATCTAGATTATTGACTCTAGTGCAAGTGGGAGACTGAAGGAAATATGCCCTAGAGGCAATAATAAAGTTATTATTTATTTCCTTATTTCATGATAAATGTTTATTATTCATGCTAGAATTGTATTAACCGGAAACATAATACTTGTGTGAATACATAGACAAACATAGTATCACTAGTATGCCTCTACTTGACTAGCTCATTGATCAAAGATGGTTAAGTTTCCAAACCATAGACATGAGTTGTTATTTGATCAATGGGATCACATCATTAGGATAATGATGTGATTGACTTGACCCATTCTGTTAGCTTAGCACTTGATCGTTTTTGTTTACTGCTATTGCTTTCTTCATGACTTATACATGTTCTTATGACTATGAGATTATGCAACTCCCGAATACCGGAGGAACACTTTGTGTGCTACCAAACATCACAACGTAATTGGGTGATTATAAAGGTGCTCTATTGGTGTCTCTAATGGTACTTGTTGAGTTGGCATAGAACAAGATTAGGATTTGTCACTCTGATTGTCGGAGAGGTATCTCTGGGCCCTCTCGGTAATGCACATCACTATAAGCCTTGCAAGCAATACAACTAAAGAGTCCTGGATATGATCACCAACATGACGAGGAGTCTTGAAATGGTCGAGACATGAAGATTGATATATTGGAAGCCTACATTTGGACATCGAAATAGTTCCGGGTAAAATCGGGATTTTACCGGAGTACCGGAGGGGTTACCGGAACCCCCCGGAGGCTAATGGGCCTTGTTGGGCCATAAGGGAAAGAGAGAGGGGCCGGCCTAGGGCAGGCAGTGCGCCCCCTCCCCTCTGGTCCGAATTGGACTAGGAGAGGGGGCGGCGCCCCCCTTTCCTTCTCTTTCTCTCCCTTCCTTTCCCCCTCCTAGTAGGAGTAGGAAAGAGGGGAATCCTACTCCTACTAGGAGGAGGATTCCTCCTCCTGGCGCACCAACAAGGGCCGGCCGGCCTCCCCCTTGCTCATTTATATACAAGGGCAGAGGGGCACCTCTAGACACACAAGTTGATCACAAAGATCTCTCCCAGCCGTGTACGGTGCCCCCCTCCACCATAATCCACCTCGGTCATACTGTAGCAGTGCTTAGGCGAAGCCCTACCACGGTAGCTTCATCAACATCATCACCACGCCGTCGTGCTGACGAAACTCTTCCCCGAGCTCTACTGGATCGTGAGTTCACAGGACGTCACCGAGCTGAACGTGTGCTGAACGCGGAGGTGCCGTACGTTCAGTACTGAGGATCGGTCGATCGTGAAGACGTACGACTACATCAACCGCGTTGTCATAACGCTTCCGCTTAATGGTCTACGAGGGTACGTGGACGACACTCTCCCCTCTTGTTGCTATGCATCACCATGATCCTGCGTGTGCGTAGGAAATTTTTTGAAATTACTACGTTCCCAACACATGGGGCATGCTTCCACGAGAAGGTTTGTCATCTTACAGATGAAACAAACCATAGGCTTCTTGTAAACTTCTTATCATGACAAGGTTCACCATAGTTGAAGATTATCACAATAGCAAAAGCATTACTTGGATCCTTGATTGGAACCATTTGCTACTTGTGAGTGATACGTCTCCAACATATCTATAATTTTTGATTGCTCCATGCTATATTATCTACTGTTTTGGACATTGTTGGGCTTTATTATCCACTTTTATATTATTTTTTGGGACTAACCTATTAACCAAAGGCCCAGCCCAGAATTGCTGTTTTTTTGCCTATTTTAGGGTTTCGAAGAAAAGGAATATTAAACGGAGTCCAAACGGAATGAAACCTTCGGGAACGTGATTTTCTCAACGAACAAGACCCGGGAGACTTGGACCCTACATCAAGAAAGAAAAGTGGAGGGCACGAGGTAGGGGGCGCGCCTACCCTCCCCCAGGCGCGCCCTCCACCCTCGTGGCCCCCCTGTTGCTCCACCAACGTACTCGTTCCTCCTATATATATATACCTACGTACCCGCAAACGATCAGAGACGGAGCCAAAACCCTAATTCCACCACCGTAACTTTTTGTATCCACGAGATCCATCTTGGGGCCTGTTCCGGAGCTCCGCTGGTGGGGCATCGATCACGGAGGGCTTCTACATCAACACCATAGCCCCTCCGATGAAGTGTGAGTAGTTTACCTCAGACCTACGGGTCCATAGTTAGTAGCTAGATGGCTTCTTCTCTCTTTTTGGATCTCAATACAATGTTCTCCCCCTCTCTTGTGGAGAACTATTCGATGTAATCTTCTTTTTGCGGTGTGTTTGTTGAGATTGATGAATTCTGGGTTTATGATCAAGTCTATCTATGAATAATATTTGAAACTTCTCTGAATTATTTTATGTATGATTGGTTATCTTTGCAAGTCTCTTCGAATTATCAGTTTGGTTTGGCCTACTAGATTGATCCTTCTTGCAATGGGAGAAGTGCTTAGCTTTGGGTTCAATCTTACGGTGTCCTTTCCCAGTGATAGTAGGGGCAGCAAGGCACGTATTGTATTGTTGCCATCGAGGATAACAAGATGGGGTTTTCTTCATATTGCATGAGTCTATCCCTCTACATCATGTCATCTTGCTTAAGGCGTTACTCTGTTTTTAACTTAATACTCTAGATGCATGCTGGATAGCGGTCGATGAGTGGAGTAATAGTAGTAGATGCAGGCAGGAGTCGGTCTACTTGTCTCGGACGTGATGCCTATATACATGATCATACCTAGATATTCTCATAACTATGCTCAATTCTGTCAATTGCTCAACAGTAATTTGTTCACCCACCGTAGAATACTTATGCTCTCGAGAGAAGCCACTAGTGAAACCTATGGCCCCTGGGCCTATCTTCATCATATTAATCTCCTACTACTTAGTTATTTCCTTTTGCTTTTACTTTGCCTTTATTTTACTTTGCATCTTTATCACAAAAATACCAAAATATTATCTTATCATATCTATCAGATCTCACTCTCGTAAGTGGCCTTATAGGGATTGACAACCCCTATTTGCGCCGGTTGCGAGGATTTATTTGTTTTGTGCAGGTATGAGGGACTCGCGCGTAGCCTCCTACTGGATTGATACCTTGGTTCTCAAAAACTGAGGGAAATACTTACGCTACTTTGCTGCATCATCCCTTCCTCTTCGGGGAAAACCAACGCAGTGCTCAAGAGGTAGCAGTGAGCTGCGTTGGAATTTTCCCTGAAGAGGAAGAGTGAAGCAATATAGTAGTGGATAGTATTTCCCTCGGTGAGAACCAAGGTTATCGAACCTATCGGGGAAGCACACAATTGCCTAGTGAACGGTACCTACACACATACAAGAGCAAGTACTTGCACCCAACACAAGCAAGAGGGTTGTCAATCCCCTTAAACTCATTACTTGCAAGGATTAAATCTAGTAATGATAGATACATAAATTGAAAACTAAAATAAAAGAATTAAAATTGCAGTAAGGTATTTTTGGTTTTTGTAATATGATTTAAATAGACCTGGGGCCCTAGTTTTCACTAGAGGCTTGTCTCTCATAAAAATAGCATACGGTGGGTAGACAAATTACTGTTGGGCAATTGTTAGAAAAGCACATAGTTATGACGATATTCATGGCAACGATCATGTATATAGGCATTATGTCCATGACAAGTAGACCAAAATGATTTTGCATCTCCTACTATTACTCCACCAATTGACCGCTATCTAGCATTCATCTATGGTATTAAGTTCATGACAAACAGAGTAACGCTTTAAGAAACATGACATAGCAATATGATAAAACCCCATCGTTTTACCCTTAGTTCATAGCAACAATACAAATACGTATCTCGCTACCCCTGCTATCACTGGATGAGGACACCACAAGATTTAACCTACTACAAAGCACCTCTCCCACTAAAAATAAATCAATTTACTTGGACAAACCAAATGGATAGATCGAAGAGAAATACAAAGTTGTCATGATCATGGATAATAAAGTTCAGAAAAGACTAAATTACTTTCAGTGAATATCCCAATCATAAATTGTCGGTTTCAAAGTGTTGGGGAACGCAGTATTTCAAAAAAATTCCTACGATCACGCAAGATCTATCTAGGGATGCATAGCAACGAGAGGGGAGAGTGTGTCTACGTACCCTCGTAGACCGAAAGCGGAAGCGTTAAGCAACGCGGTTGATGTAGTCGAACGTCTTCGCGATCCAACCGATCAAGTACTGAACACACGGCACCTCCGCGATCTGCACACGTTCAGCTCGGTGATGTCCCTCGAACTCTAGATCCAGCTGAGGCCGAGGGAGAGTTTCATCAGCACGACGGCGTGTTGACGGTGATGATGAAGTTACCGACGCAGGGCTTCGCTTAAGCACTACGAAAATATGACCGAGGTGGAAGTCTGTGGAGGGGGGCACCGCAGACGGCTAAGAGATCAACTTGTGTGTCTATGGGGTGCCCCCTCCCCCGTATATAAAGGAGTGGAGGAGGGGAGGGCCGGCCTCCTATGGCGCGCCCCAAGGGGGGATTCCTACTCCTAGTAGGAGTAGGTTTCCCCCCTTCCCTAGTTGGAGTAGGAGAAGAAGGAAGAGGGAGATAAGGAAAGGGGGGCGGCCCCCTCCCAATTCGGATTGGGCTTGGGGGGCACGCCCCTCCTCGTCTCTCCCACCAAGGCCCATTAACTCCCCGGTACTCCGGAAAATGCCTGAACCTATCCGAAACCTTTCCGGTGTCCAAACATTGCCTTCCAATATATCAATCTTTATGTCTCGACCATTTCTAGACTCCTCTTCATGTCCATGGTCACATCCGGGACTCCGAACTATCTTCGGTACATCAAATCACATAACTCATAATACATATCATCATCAAATGTTAAGCATGCGGACCCTACGGGTTCGAGAACTATGTAGACATGACCGAGACTCATCTCCGGTCAATAACCAATAGCGGAACCTGGATGCTCATATTGGTTCCTACATATTCTACGAAGATCTTTGTCAGTCAAACCGCATAACAACATACGTGTGTTCCCTTTGTCTTTGTCATCGGTATGTTACTTGCCCGAGATTAGATCGTCGGTATCATCATACCTAGTTCAATCTCGCTACCGGCAAGTCTCTTTACTCGTTCCGTAATGCAACATCCCGCAACTAACTCATTAGTCTCATTGCTTGAAAGGCTTATAGTGATGTGCATTACCGAGAGGGCCCAGAGATACCTCTCCGACAATCGGAGTGACAAATTCTAATCTCGATCGATGCCAACTCAACAAACACCATCGGAGACACCTGTAGGACATCTTTATAATCACCCAGTTACGTTGTGACGTTTGATAGCACATTAAGTGTTCCTCCGGTATTCGGGAGTTGCATAATCTCATAGTCATAGGAACATGTATAAGTTATGGAGAAAGCAATAGCAATAAACTAAACAAACATAGTGCTAAGCTAACGGATGGGTCAAGTCAATCACATCATTCTCTAATTATGTGACCCCGTTCATCAAATGACAACTCATGTCTATGGCTAGGAAACTTAACCATCTTTGATTAACGAGCTAGTCAAGTAGAGGCATACTAGTGACACTCTGTTTGTCTATGTATTCACACATGTACTAAGTTTCCGGTTAATACAATTCTAGCATGAATAATAAGCATTTATCATGATATAAGGAAATATAAATAACAACTTTATTATTGCCTCTAGGGCATATTTCCTTCACTAAGAACCTACATATCAGTTGTGAGCAACAACCCTTTGAGAGTTCGGCCAGGGACTAACACGTCCGCAATCCTAAGAGCATCTCTAGCCACGCCCCCAACAGCCCCCCTAGGCGATTTTCAGCGCCGACACCCAAAAATCGGCCCAGTCGCGCCCCCAGGAGGCCGTTTTTCACCGGTTTGGGCTGAAACTGGCGCCGGCGGATCCAGGCCGAACCCGGCGCGCTGGGGGCGCCCGGGGGCACCGGGGCGAGCGATTTTGGTGCGATAGAGCTGCGGGCCCGCCGAGTCAGCGACACTCGCCTCGTCGTCCTCAGAACGCCTCGGTTTCTCACGGGGAATCAATGGCAAGGCTGCCGCTGTTCGGCCTTCCATTGATTCCTCATGGGCGGCGCTTCACGAGCGGCGCGACGACGCCCCCCTCCCGCCACGCAACACAAGGCGCCCGACTCTAAAAGCAACGCCTCCCCCCTCGCCTCTGGCCACAGCCGCTGTCGAGCTCTGCCTCTCTCCCCGTGCGCAGCCACCGTCGTCCTCCCCTCTCTCCCCAATCCCATCCGCGACGATGGTCGAGCGGTTCCCCGGCAATGGGGCGGCAAAGACCCGCCGCTGGCATACCCTGCCACGGCCACCGCCCCGGTCCCCCACCGGAGCGCTGGGAAATGGATGCCCTGGAGGTTCGGCTCATCCTCTTCTTCCTCCTCCCACTCCTCCTCCCGCTCCTCTTCCCACTCCTCCGGCTCGCCGGCGGTGTTCAGCGTCAAGGCCGAGCCCACAGCGGAGACGCCGCTCAGCCGACGCACCTGCATCGCCGGCATCATCATCAATGAGGGCGGCGGGCACGCCTGCTCCTCGGCCCCTCCCCGCTACGTCAAATCAAAGACGGAGCCGGGGCTCGCCGGCGGCGTCAAGGAGGAGCTCAACAACGCAGCGGCCTTGAAATGGGCGCGTGAAGACTAGGCGTGGACAAAGCTGGAGCGCCAGCGCCGCACCTACGAGCAGTTCGCCGCTTGGCGTCGTGGCCGCGACGAGGGAGGCGTCGTCGTCCTCTACGACAGCGACGATGACGCGCCGCTGCCACCGGTCTGCCAGGGCGATGCCGGGCAGGGGTCCAGCAGGGGCGGTCGCATCAAGGAGGAGAAGGTCGACGAGGACGACGACGAGGATGGCGGCAACGTCGGTGACTTCGTCGTGCTGAGCGCGTTCTTCGACCCGTAGTTGTAGTTGGACCGTTTTTTTAAAACTTTGTTATGTAATGTCATGTTCGCCGAACTTTAGCCGAATATTTGTCCAGTTTGCCGAACTTTAGCCGAATTCTTTTTTTAACCGCCTTCTGGGGGCGACCCTAGGACCGGCGGCTAGGAACCCGAAAGCCCCCACACCGAGTTTAGCGCCGGCTCGCCCCAGGCGGCGATTTTATGCACCCCCTGGAGGGCCAACGGCTGGAGATGATCTAAGTCATGGATTAATATGGTGGATGAACTACAGATGAACACAAGGAACTATCCAGGTTCAGGCCACTTTCTTGGTGTAATCCCCTAATTCTGCTTTGTTTTGTATTGCAATGGTATGGAGCTATAATGTGTTTGTTACAAGATGAGAAGATCGGCCCGTGTCTCCTCCTAGGCCAAAAAGATCGACCCCCTGTGAGTCTTGGGTCTCCCGTATTTATAGCGTCGAGGGACACCTTGTCGAAGGTTCTGATTGGTTGAATATATATTGGAGTATACTTGTGTAGCATGTACCATGGTGGCATGGTTTCCCATGGCATGCTTGTACGAGTGATGATGATGTCCTTCCGAGGCAGCGTGTTACCCCCCCCCCCCCCCCCCCCCGATACTTGTCTGCCTCCTTCGGTATTCGTTGGGCCGTGTTGAAATACCGCCACTGTTGCGTCGTGGACAACACGAGAATCTTATCATGACCACCGCAGATGACTTGGTTTACACGGATCCCTCAGGAGCATAGGCGGGAGGCTTGAGCGGTACACCCTTAGTCTGCCACCTAGCCTCAGCAACCATCCTTTGGTCATGGGTCACCGCTCGTCTGGTTTGGGGATGATGTTTTCCCCTCTCAGACATGTTGACGCGCCCTTCGCGGAAAGGCCCCAGGAAGTAATCGAAGGAGCACGGCTGGTTTCATCTTCTCAGGATGCTTCGTATTGCCACATGGCCAAGTTCATCAGATGTTGTGGAGCTCTTCCAAGGCTTCCCTTCATGCACACGAAAACATACGGCACGATTTGTTTTTTAGGCACACTACACTGGAATGTTATTACGCTGGTTTTAATGACGCCGATAGTAGCCCCCGGGCCCATCTCTCTGTTGCCCGGTGGTAGTAGCGAAGAGGGGGATAGGGCCAAGCAACCTCAGGGATATGACATGTGGCAGCCTGGGCCTTCTCATAGGGACTATCCAAACCGGCCTCGGCTCTGTCATAAGAGTGTAGGCTTAATCGATTACCCTAAGAGAGCAAGGGTCGTCTCCTTCAGGGAAGGCAGAGTCGCACGGGCGACCCAAACAAGGTTGTTTGACTGCTATCACTGTGAGAAAGTAAGAGTTGTTTTTCTCTTTCTTTGTTGTTTTCTCATCCTCGTGTGATTTAACAGTAGCCGCCCTCCGTTGCCAGTTTGGATAGTTCAGGCGACGAAGGAATTCTAGTGTCGCCGAGGGGGTACTTGGCAAAAGGTTGACACGTGTTGCCTCCTGTTGGTCGCACTTTGCCGAGAACCTTGTAGAGGGAACTCGACAAACATTTTCCGAGTAGCACCATATGACACTCGGCAAATACTGCGGACACATGGCGTCCTCCGATGGACCTATCTTTGCCTAGTATGCCGCCGGAGATAGTCTGCCAAACCTTGTTGCCACCTGGCAGGCGCCATTTTTGCCGGCTGGTGCTACGTCTTGAGCTTGCGTTGGTTTTCCCCGAAGAGGAAGGGATGATGCAGCAGAGTAGCGTAAGTATTTCCCTTAGTTTTTGAGAACCAAGGTATCAATCCAGTAGGAGCCCACGCTCAAGTCCCTCGTACCTGCACAAAGGGATAGCTCCTCGCAACCAACGCGATTAGGGGTTGTCAAGCCCTTCACGGTCACTTACGAGAGTGAGATCTGATAGATATAATATTTTTGGTATTTTTGGTATAAAGATGCAAAGTAAAAAGTAAAGAAAAAGTAAAAAAAAAGCAAAGCAAGATTAAAGTAATGGAGATTGATATGATGAGAATAGACCCGGGGGCCATAGGTTTCACTAGTGGCTTCTCTCAAGAGCATAAGTATTCTACGGTGGGTGAACAAATTACTGTTGAGCAATTGACAGAATTGAGCATAGTTATGAGAATATCTAGGCATGATCATGTATATAGGCATCACGTCCGTGACAAGTAGATCGAAACGATTCTGCATCTACTACTATTACTCCACTCATCGACCACTATCCAGCATGCATCTAGAGTATTAAGTTAAAAACAGAGTAACGCCTTAAGCAAGATGACATGATGTAGAGAGATAAATTCATGCAATATGAAATAAACCCCATCTTGTTATCCTCGATGGCAACGATACAATACGTGCCTTGCTGCCCCTTCTGTCACTGGGTAAGGACACCGCAAGATCGAACCCAAAGCTAAGCACTTCTCCCACGGCAAGAACTACCAATCTAGTTGGCCAAACCAAACGGATAATTCGAAGAGACTTGCAAAGATAACCAATCATACATAAAAGAATTCAGAGAAGAATCAAATACTATTCATAGATAGACTTGATCATAAACCCACAATTCATCGGTCTCAACAAACACACCGCAAAAAGAAGATTACATCAAATAGATCTCCACAAGAGAGGGGGAGATCTTTGTATTGAGATTCAAAGAGAGAGAATAAGCCATCTAGCTACTAACTATGGACCCGAAGGTCTGAGGTAAACTACTCACACTTCATCGGAGAGGCTATGATGATGTAGAAGCCCTCCGTGATGACGGCCCTCTTCCGGCGGAGCTCCGGAGTAGGCCCCAAGATGGGATCTCGTGAATACAGAAAGTTGCGGCGGTGGAATTAGGTTTTTGGCTCCTGTTCTGATCGTTTGGGGGTACGTGTGTATATATAGGAGGAAGAAGTACGCCGGAGGAGCAACGAGGGGCCCATGAGGCAGGGGGGCGCGCCCTAGGGGGGCGCACCCCCACCCTCGTGACTACCTCTTTTGTTCCTTGGAGTAGGGTCCAAGTCTCCTGGATCACGTTCGGTGAGAAAATCACGTTCCCGAAGATTTTATTCCGTTTGGACTCCATTTGATATTCCGTTTATCCGAAACACTGAAATAGGCAAAAAAATAGCAATTCTGGGCTGGGCCTCCGGTTAATAGGTTAGTCCCAAAAATAATATAAAAGTGGAAAATAAAGCCCAATATAGTCCAAAACAGTAGATAATATAGCATGGAGCAATCAAAAATTATAGATATGTTGGAGACGTGTCAGCTGGCTGTCAAACAATTATATTTTACCGAGTAGCACCGTCTGACACTCGGGAAAGCCAATGTCGTGTTCCAGAGGGAAGACAGTTGGTGAATCCCACTTTGCCGGTAGGTGGTATGTCGAGCACCCTTTTCCAAGTGCACCACTCGGCAAAACCTGTTACCGAGCGAATATGATCCTTTGCCGAGTACTCAAACAACCTGATTCCAGTAGTCTGTTTTGTCAAGTTGAAATTGTGTTTCAAATGTAGTTGAACTGAGTGGATTGTCAAAATGTTGGTTTGGTAAGTTAAGGTCTGGGGAAGGACTAAGAGCATCTCTAGCAGACCCCATATAATGGTGACCCGCAAAATGCGTTTACACTTCGCAAAAAAACGGCTTTGCAGGCCAGCGCGGGCGGCGGCCAAGCAGACCCCGCACCGGCCCGTAAATCAGTAATTTGCATTTCAATTTCGGGCATGAAAACACATTTCCTTACTTCTCTATTTTCTTCAAGGGCATTGGATACATAATAATTCACCAAATATTGTTGGGTTTCGTAGTAATTTCAAAAAAATTCCTACGCACACGCAAGATCATGGTGATGCATAGCAACGAGAGGGGGAGAGTGTGATCTACGTACCCTTGTAGATCGACAACGGAAGCATTAACTTGGTTGATGTAGTCGTACGTCTCCACGGCCCGACCGATCAAGCACCGAAACTACGGCACCTCCGAGTTCTAGCACACGTTCAGCTCAATGATGATCCCCGGACTCCGATCCAGCAAAGTGTCGGGGAAGAGTTCCGTCAGCATGACGGCGTGGTGACGATTTTGATGTACTACCGTTGCAGGGCTTCGCCTAAGCACCGCTACAATATTATCGAGGACTATGGTGGAAGGGGGCACTGCACACGGCTAAGAATATGATCATGTGGATCAACTTGTGTGTCTAGGGGTGCCCCTTGCCTCCGTATATAAAGGATCCAAGGGGGGGTGCGGCCGGCCCTAGTAGGAGGCGCGCAGGAGGAGTCCTACTCCTACCGGGAGTAGGACTCCCCTCCCTTTCCTTGTCCAAGTAGGAGAGGGGGGAGGAGAGAAGGAAAAGGGGGGCGCCGCCCCTCCCTCCTTATCCAATTCGGACTAAGGGGAGAGGGGGCGCGCAGCCTGCCTTGGCAGCCCCTCCTCTTCTCCACTTTAGGCCCATGAGGCCCATTAACCCCCCCGGGGGGTTCCGGTAACCCCCCGGTGCTCCGGTTTTATCCGAAACTTCACCGGAACACTTCCGGTGTCCGAATATAGCAGTCCAATATATCAATATTTATGTCTCGACCATTTCGGGACTCCTCGTTATGTCCGTGATCACATCCGGGACTCCGAACAAAGTTCGGTACATCAAAACGCATAAACTCATAATATAACTATCATCGAAACCTTAAGCGTGCGGACCCTACGGGTTCGAGAACAATGTAGACATGACCAAGACACGTCTCCGGTCAATAACCAATAGCGGAACCTGGATGCTCATATTGGCTCCTACATATTCTACGAAGATCTTTATCGGTCAGACCGCATAACAACATACGTTGTTCCCTTTGTCATCGGTATGTTACTTGCCCGAGATTCGATCGTCGGTATCCTATACCTAGTTCAATCTCGTTACCAGCAAGTCTCTTTACTCGTTCTGTAATACATCATCCCGCAACTAACTCATTAGTTGCAATGCTTGCAAGGCTTAAGTGATGTGCATTACCGAGAGGGCCTAGAGATACCTCTCCGACAATCGGAGTGACAAATCCCAATCTCGAAATACGCCAACCCAACATGTACCTTTGGAGACACCTGTAGAGCTCCTTTATAATCACCCAGTTACGTTGTGACATTTGGTAGCACACAAAGTGTTCCTCTGGCAAACGGGAGTTGCATAATCTCATAGTCATAGGAACATGTGTAAGTCATGAAGAAAGCAATAGCAACATACTAAACGATCGGGTGCTAAGCTAATGGAATGGGTCATGTCAATCAGATCATTCAACTAATGATGTGATCCCGTTAATCAAATAATAACTCTTTGTCCATGGTTAGGAAACATAACCATCTTTGATTAACGAGCTAGTCAAGTAGAGGCATACTAGTGACACTCTGTTTGTCTATGTATTCACACATGTATTATGTTTCCGGTTAATACAATTTTAGCATGAATAATAAACTTTTATCATGATATAAGGAAATAAATAATAACTTTATTATTGCCTCTAGGGCATATTCCCTTCAGTCTCCCACTTGCACTAGAGTCAATAATCTAGATTACACAGTAATGATTCTAACACCCATGGAGCCTTGGTGCTGATCATGTTTTGCTCGTGGAAGAGGCTTAGTCAACGGGTCTGCAACATTTAGATCCGTATGTATCTTGCAAATCTCTATGTCTCCCACCTGGACTAGATCCCGGATGGAATTGAAGCGTCTCTTGATGTGCTTGGTTCTCTTGTGAAATCTGGATTCCTTCGCCAAGGCAATTGCACCAGTATTGTCACAAAAGATTTTCATTGGACCCGATGCACTAGGTATGACACCTAGATTGGATATGAACTCCTTCATCCAGACTCCTTCATTCGCTGCTTCCAAAGCAGCTATGTATTCCGCTTCACACGTAGATCCCACCACAACGCTTTGTTTAGAACTGCACCAACTGACAGCTCCACCGTTTAATGTAAACACATATCCGGTTTGCGATTTAGAATCGTCTGGATCAGTGTCAAAGCTTGCATCAACGTAACCGTTTACGATGAGCTCTTTGTCACCTCCATATACGAGAAACATATCCTTAGTCCTTTTCAGGTACTTCAGGATGTTCTTGACCGCTGTCCAGTGATCCACTCCTGGATTACTTTGGTACCTCCCTGCTAGACTTATAGCAAGGCACACATCAGGTCTGGTACACAGCATTGCATACATGATAGAGCCTATGGCTGAAGCATAGGGAACATCTTTCATTTTCTCTCTATCTTCTGCAGTGGTCGGGCAACTCAACTTCACACCTTGTAACACAGGCAAGAACCCTTTTTTTGCTTGATCCATTTTGAACTTCTTCAAAATCTTGTCAAGGTATGTGCTTTGTGAAAGTCCAATTAAACGTCTTGATCTATCTCTATAGATCTTTATGCCTAATATGTAGGCAGCTTCACCGAGGTCTTTCATTGAAAAACTCTTGTTCAAGTATCCCTTTATGCTATCCAGAAATTCTATATCATTTCCAATCAGTAATATGTCATCCACATATAATATCAGAAATGCTACAGAGCTCCCACTCACTTTCTTGTAAATACAGGCTTCTCCAAAAGTCTGTATAAAACCAAATGCTTTGATCACACTATCAAAGTGTTTATTCCAACTCCGAGAGGCTTGCACCAGTCCATAAATGGATCGCTGGAGCTTGCACACTTTGTTAGCTCCCTTTGGATCGACAAAACCTTCCGGTTGCATCATATATAACTCTTCTTCCAGAAATCCATTCAGGAATGTAGTTTTTGACATCCATCTGCCAAATTTCATAATCATAAAATGCGGCAATTACTAACATGATTCGGACAGACTTAAGCATCGCTATGGGTGAGAAGGTCTCATCGTAGTCAACCCCTTGAACTTGCCGAAACCCTTTTTGCGACAAGTCGAGCTTTGTAGACAGTAATATTACCGTCGGCGTCAGTCTTCTTCTTGAAGATCCATTTATTCTCAATTGCTTGCCGATCATCGGGCAAGTTAACCAAAGTCCATACTTTGTTCTCATACATGGATCCCATCTCAGATTTCATGGCTTCAAGCCATTTTGCGGAATCTGGGCTCACCATCGCTTCTTCATAGTTCGTAGGTTCATCATGATCTAGTAGCATGACTTCCAGAACAGGATTACCGTACCACTCTGGCGCGGATCTCACTCTGGTTGATCTACGAGGTTCAGTAGTATCTTGTTCTGAAGTTTCATGATCATCATCATTAGCTTCCTCACCAACTGGTGTAGGTGTCACAGAAACAGGTTTCTGTGATGTACTACTTTCCAATAAGGGAGCAGGTACAGTCACCTCGTCAAGTTCTACTTTCCTCCCACTCACTTCTTTCGAGAGAAACTCCTTCTCCATAAAGTTTCCAAACTTAGCAAAAAAAGTCTTGCCTTCGGATCTGTGATAGAAGGTGTATCCAATAGTCTCCTTTGGATATCCTATGAAGACACATTTCTCCGATTTGGGTTCGAGCTTATCAGGTTGAAGCTTTTTCACATAAGCATCGCAGCCCCAAACTTTCAGAAACGACAACTTTGGTTTCTTGCCAAACCATAGTTCATAAGGCGTCGTCTCAATGGATTTTGATGGTGCCCTATTTAACGTGAATGCGGCCGTCTCTAGAGCGTATCCCCAAAACGATAGCGGTAAATCAGTAAGAGACATCATAGATCGCACCATATGTAGCAAAGTGCGATTACGACGTTCGGACACACCATTACGCTGTGGTGTTCCGGATGGCGTGAGTTGCGAAACTATTCCACAATTTTTCAAATGTATACCAAACTCGTAACTCAAATATTCTCCTCCACGATCAGATCGTAGAAACTTTATTTTCTTATTACGATGATTTCAACTTCACTCTGAAATTCTTTGAACTTTTCAAACGTTTCAGACTTATGTTTCATTAAGTAGATATACCCATATCTGCTTAAGTCATCTGTGAAGGTGAGAAAATAACGATATCCGCCACGAGCCTCAATATTCATCGGACCACATACATCTGTATGTATGATTTCCAACAAATCTGCTGCTCTCTCCATAGTACCGGAGAACGGCGTTTTAGTCATCTTGCCCATGAGGCACGGTTCGCAAGCACCAAGTGATTCATAATCAAGTGGTTCCAAAAGTCCATCAGTATGGAGTTTCTTCATGCGCTTTACACCGATATGACCTAAACGGTAGTGCCACAAATAAGTTGCACTATCATTATCAACTCTGCATCTTTTGGCTTCAACATTATGAATATGTGTGTCACTACTATCGAGATTAAATAAGAATAGACCATTCTTCAAGGGTGCATGACCATAAAAGATATTACTCATATAAATAGAACAACCATTATTCTTTGATTTAAATGAATAACCGTCTCGCATCAAACAAGATCCAGATATAATGTTCATGCTTAACGCTGGCACCAAATAAAAATTATTTAGGTCTAATATTAATCCCGAAGGTAGATGTAGAGGTAGCGCGCCGACTGCGATCACATCGACTTTGGAACCGTTTCCCACGCGCATCGTCACCTCGTCCTTAGCCAATCTTCGCTTAATTCGTAGTCCCTGTTTCGAGTTGCAAATATTAGCAACAGAACCAGTATCAAATACCCAGGTGCTACTGCGAGCATTAGTAAGGTACACATCAATAACATGTATATCACATATACCTTTGTTCACCTTGCCATCCTTCTTATCCGCCAAATACTTGGGGCAGTTCCGCTTCCAGTGACTAGTCTACTTGCAGTAGAAGCACTCAGTTTCAGGCTTAGGTCCAGACTTTGGTTTCTTCTCTTGAGCAACAACTTGCTTGCTGTTCTTCTTGAAGTTCCCCTTCTTCTTCCCTTTGCCCTTTTTCTTGAAACTAGTGGTCTTGTTGACCATCAACACTTGATGCTCCTTTTTGATTTCTACCTCTGCAGCTTTCAGCATTGCGAAGAGCTCGGGAATAGTTTTATTCATCCCTTACATATTATAGTTCATCACGAAGCTCTTGTAGCTTGGTGGCAGTGATTGGAGAATTCTGTCAATGACGCAATCATCTGGAAGATTAACTCCCATTTGAATCAAGTGATTATTATACCCAGACATTTTGAGTATATGCTCACTGACAGAACTGTTCTCCTCCATCTTGCAGCTATAGAACTTATTGG
Organism: Triticum urartu; assembly: GCF_003073215.2. Taxonomy (NCBI): domain Eukaryota; kingdom Viridiplantae; phylum Streptophyta; class Magnoliopsida; order Poales; family Poaceae; genus Triticum; species Triticum urartu. Next base: position 655,469,615 of record NC_053024.1, on the reverse strand, counting down.
AGACTTCATATCTCTCAATCCGGGCATTTGCTTGAAATATTAACTTCAACTCCTGGAACATCTCATATGCTCCATGACGTTCAAAACGTCGTTGAAGTCTCGGTTCTAAGCCGTAAAGCATGGCACACTGAACTATCGAGTAGTCATCAGCTTTGCTCTACCAGACGTTCATAACATCTGGGGTTGCTCCAGCAGCAGGCCTGGCACCCAGCGGTGCTTCCAGGACGTAATTCTTCTGTGCAGCAATGAGGATAATCCTCAAGTTACGGACCCAGTCCATGTAATTGCTACCATCATCTTTCAACTTTGCTTTCTCAAGGAACGCATTAAAATTCAACGGAACAACAGCACGGGCCATTTATCTACAATCATACATAAACAAGCAAGATACTATCAGGTACTAAGTTCATGATAAATTTAGGTTCAATTAATCATATTACTTAAGAACTCCCACTTAGATAGATATCCCTCTAATCCTCTAAGTGATTACGTGATCCAAATCAACTAAACCATGTCCGATCATCACGTGAGATGGAGTAGTTTCATTGGTGAACATCACTATGTTGATCATATCTACTATATGATTCACGCTCAACCTTTCGGTCTCCGTGTTCCGAGGCCATATCTGTATATGCTTGGCTCGTCAAGTATAACCTGAGTATTCCGCGTGTGCAACTGTTTTGTACCCGTTGTATTTGAACGTAGAGCCTATCACACCCGATCATCACCTGGTGTCTCAGCACGAAGAACTTTCGCAACGGTGCATACTCAGGGAGAACACTTTTACCTTGAAATTTAGTGAGAGATCATCTTATAATGCTACCGTCAATCAAAGCAAGATAAGATGCATAAAAGATAAACATCACATGCAATCAATATAAGTGATATGATATGGCCATCATCATCTTGTGCTTGTGATCTCCATCTCCAAAGCACCGTCATGATCACCATTGTCACCGGCGCGACACCTTGATCTCCATCGTAGCATCGTTGTCGTCTCGCCAATCTTATGCTTCCACGACTATCGCTACCGCTTAGTGATAAAGTAAAGCATTACAGCGCGATTGCATTGCATACAATAAAGCGACAACCATATGGCTCCTGCCAGTTGCCGATAACTCGGTTACAAAACATGATCATCTCATACAATAAAATTTAGCATCATGTCTTGACCATATCACATCACAACATGCCCTGCAAAAACAAGTTAGACGTCCTCTACTTTGTTGTTGCATGTTTTACGTGGCTGCTACGGGCTTAAGCAAGAACCAATCTTACCTACGCATCAAAACCACAACGATAGTTTGTCAAGTTGGTGCTGTTTTAACCTTTGCAAGGACCGGGCGTAGCCACACTCGGTTCAACTAAAGTTGGAGAAACTGTCACCCGCAAGCAACCTATGTGCAAAGCACGTCGGGAGAACCGGTCTCGCGTAAGCGTACGCGTAATCTCGGTCCGGGCCGCTTCGTCCAACAATACCGCCGAACCAAAGTATGACATGCTGGTAAGCAGTATGACTTATATCGCCCACAACTCACTTGTGTTCTACTCGTGCATATAACATCAACATATAAAACCTGGCTCGGATGCAACTGTTGGGTTTCGTAGTAATTTCAAAAAAATTCCTACGCACACGCAAGATCATGGTGATGCATAGCAACGAGAGGGGGAGAGTGTGATCTACGTACCCTTGTAGATCGACAACGGAAGCGTTAACTTGGTTGATGTAGTCGTATGTCTTCACGGCCCGACCGATCAAGCACCGAAACTACGGCACCTCCGAGTTCTAGCACACGTTCAGCTCGATGACGATCCCCGGACTCCGATCCAACAAAGTGTCGGGGAAGAGTTCCGTCAGCACAACGGCGTGGTGACGATCTTGATGTACTACCGTTGCAGGGCTTCGCCTAAGCACCGCTACAATATTATCGAGGACTATGGTGGAAGGGGGCACCGCACACGGTTAAGAATATGATCACGTGGATCAACTTGTGTGTCTAGGGGTGCCCCTTGCCTCCGTATATAAAGGATCCAAGGGGGGTGCGGCCGGCCCTAGTAGGAGGCGCGCAGGAGGAGTCCTACTCCTACCAGGAGTAGGACTCCCCTCCCTTTCCTTGTCCAAGTAGGAGAGGGGGAAGGAGAGAAGGAAAAGGGGGGCGCCGCCCTTCCCTCCTTGTCCAATTTGGACTAGGGGGAGAGGGGGTGCACGGCATGCCCTGGCAGCCCCTCCTCTTCTCCACTTTAGGCCCATGAGGCCCATTAACCCCCCCCCCCCCCCCCCCGCCCCCCCCCCCCCCCCCCCCCCCCCCCTCCCCCCCTTTAGGCCCATGGGGCCCATTACCCCCCCCCCCCCCCCGGGGGTTCCGGTAACCCCCCGGTGCTCCGGTTTTATCCAAAACTTCACCGGAACACTTCCGGTGTCCGAATATAGCAGTCCAATATATCAATCTTTATGTCTCGACCATTTCTAGACTCCTCGTTATGTCCGTGATCACATCCGGGACTCCGAAAAACCTTCGGTACATCAAAACGCATAAACTCATAATATAACTATCATCGAAACCTTAAGCGTGCGGACCCTACGGGTTCGAGAACAATATAGACATGACCGAGACACGTCTCCGGTCAATAACCAATAGCGGAACCTGGATGCTCATATTGGCTCCTACATATTCTACGAAGATCTTTATCGGTCAGACCGCATAACAACATACGTTGTTCCCTTTGTCATCGGTATGTTACTTGCCCGAGATTCGATCGTCGGTATCCTATACCTAGTTCAATCTCGTTACCAGCAAGTCTCTTTATTCGTTCTGTAATACATCATCCCGCAACTAACTCATTAGTTGCAATGATTGCAAGGCTTAAGTGATGTGCATTACCGAGAGGGCCCAGAGATACCTCTCCGACAATCGGAGTGACAAATCATAATCTCGAAATACGCCAACCCAACATGTACCTTTGGAGACACCTGTAGAGCTCCTTTATAATCACCCAGTTACGTTGTGTCGTTTGGTAGCACACAAAGTGTTCCTCTGGCAAACGGGAGTTGCATAATCTCATAGTCATAGGAACATGTATAAGTCATGAAGAAAGCAATAGCAACATACTAAACGATCGGGTGCTAAGCTAATGGAATGGGTCATGTCAATCAGATCATTCAACTAATGATGTGATCCCATTAATCAAATAACAACTCTCTGTCCATGGTTAGGAAGCATAACCATATTTGATTAACGAGCTAGTCAAGTAGAGGCATATTAGTGACACTCTGTTTGTCTATGTATTCACACATGTATTATGTTTCCGGTTAATACAATTCTAGCATGAATAATAAACTTTTATCATGATATAAGGAAATAAATAATAACTTTATTATTGCCTCTAGGGCATATTTCCTTCAAATATTTGCTAGAATAGTAACACCAAAGAAAACAAGAACCACAATTAGGCATTTTAGAAGATATCCAACTTCCGTAACTGCTCCCACTAGTTGGACCAACATCTTCTCCATGCCTTCATTGTTGATCTGCGGATTCTTGATCTTGCATTCTTGGTTCTTCTTCTTTGATTCTAAAGAAGTAGACATTGCTTTCCCTCTAGTTTCTTCTTTAATTGCACATACAGCCGCATCATTAGCCTCAATTCTACCAACGAGTGCACGAACATCTATTAAGTTTCTTTCTATCAATAAATCGATGTATTCTTCTTCCCAATATCAAAATGAGCATCCACCTTCCTACACACATGACCATCTCAATAAGCTACCACAATTGAACCGGATAGGTTGACAAAGCCGAATGAAAACAAGAACATACCCCGTCGTTTTCGCATTTGAAGAATACCCATCTGGGTGTTGTGGCGTGCTAGATGTTAGCCGCAACACTGTCTGTGTGCAGTCGTCGCACTGTATGAGCCGCATCAGCGAGCCGACGAGCCGCTGCACGAGTGTCGAGCCTGGGCGACGGCCGGCCGAGTCTTTGCCGGCAAACCGACGACGACGGCTAGAGGATGAACCAGTACTTGCATGCGGCGCTGGGGCTTTTTCGGAGCTGTGCTGGGTGCTCCCCGACCTATCCATGGCTTGGCGCAGCCGCCGGTGGCCGGAAACACCAAATCCGGCGGCCGCAACAAACAGACGTCGATTTGCAACTTTCCGGTCCGCCGAGGCGGGAGGAAGTGGTGGAGGACAATCTCGGGCGTGTGGCGGCCCACCGGCGTGATCCCAATGACTGGTATGGCCGGAATCGTAGGCGGCGGCCCGGCGATGGTGCAACCGCTCCCGCTATATATAGGGCACCAACAAGGCGAGGGGGAGAACCTGCGTTTTCGTGGGCTGGATGGGAATTTTGTCGTGCCCGGTAAAAATATTTATGGGTTTGACGCGTTTACGGGGTCTGACCGGACAGTTTTTTTCGCGCGGACCCGTATTTTGACGGTTATTTTTCGATCATGGCATTATACGGGGTCTGCTAGAAATGCTCTAAGTGCCCAGAAATTTAACACCTCAAATTTTGAGGTGTTAAATTTAGAGAGATGGTATACAGAGTTCCATTTTAGTTAAATGGCTAAACCAGCATGGTGTGCATGCTTCCAGGTTTGCACCAAGTAGCACCAACAACAAAGGATAATTTCAGCCAGAAGATAAGTACTAGTAATACTTTTCTGTGTAACTAACGGAATATTTCAGTACCGTGTCATATTAAGCTAGGCACGAGATTTTCAAAGGCAGCAACATTATTAATTGCTTAATAACTTGATATTTGGTGTGGGTCGGCCTCTCCGTTGGTTGTGGACTGCGGCGTCGAGATGGTGACCTTACGCGCGTCCGGTGGTCGGCCGACTGTGCTACGGTGCATGATTTCGTGGTGGTGATTCAGATCAGATCAGCCGGTTGGTGGTAACTGCAAACATGATGCAGCGACTTCTTATGGCTTCATGACGATGGTGATCACTGAAAGGTCTTCGAGAGTGTTCATCTCTTCAGATCCGGTGGTTAACTTCGGTGGTGAGATACAAATTATGAACGATGACTTGACGCAAAGGAATGGTTGTGCAGTGGCGGCGGGCGCAACGCTTGTAGCTGTCAGGATCGTGGAAAAGTGGTGGCAGCAACACATTAGTGACTTTGATGGTGATGCAATTAGAGCACCCGGTCTTGAGCCCCGGGGCAAAAGCCTATATCAGACCCGAGTGGTTATACTTGGCATCGGCGATGTTTCTTACATCGTTACCTTATTGAAGGCATTGCTCGGATATGCTCGGACTGATTCTTCAGGGTGAAAATCTAGATTCTGACCTTGTGGTTGAATCCGGCGACGACGGCGCTTAAGTGTTGCTCCCTTTCTGAAGGCGTTGCTGTTGAAGAACCTCGTCGTCAATGTGGTGTCATGAGATGGTTGGTGCGGATACGGTCTCCGTTCTAGTTTGTCGGTCTTAGATCTGATCGCTTTGAGGCTTTTTTTCTTATTTTCTCGCCTACTAATAGTTTTGGTCTTATATGACTTTGCTTGTCGCCGGTGAGTTTTCGCATATGTGTGAGTTGATGTTGGTTGTGTGCATCCTAGTTATGCAGAGGCCGGATGTGTGCTCATTATGTTATGTATCTTCTGGATGCTCCGTTTTGAGCCAATAAAATTCACCCTTTGTCGAAAAAATAACTTGGCTACCTATGACTGTTTGACAGCACATAGTACGTTACAGCTCCAGGCTTTTGTCACACAAACCAGATGAAATTACAATCACTTCGGCATAATCCTTTCTTGCGGGATCCTAAGGGAGGGCCTCCTCCTCCAGTGCTACTGGAGCGAGGATCCACACTACCACAGGAATGAGCTATTCCCGTCGTTTCCTTTGCAGAGCCAGCGGGGTCGATGATCAATCTAACCCTTTCTTCCGGGACCCTGCCGGGGACTGCAGCCATCCTGTGAGGCGGCCAAATTATGTGTGTGACCGTCCCCTCCAGCAGCTCAAGTGGAACCTGCATCCATGCACGCAAATACCAAGATTAAATTCGAGATGCTTGTCACACACTCACACAGAAGGATGTGTGTGCGCTACCGCTACTTACAGGGCCGTACGTCCTCGAGTCCTTGCTCTGGCTGGGGTTGTCGCCTTCCACCCAGCAATGGCCCTCGGGGACCTCCAGGAGCTCCGTCGTCCCCCGCAGCCGGATAAGGTCGCCGGGCAGCGCAATCAGCCTGCTGACAACCCCTCTGTGGTATGCCTTTCCTTCACTGAAAATAGGCTCTTTGCTGTGGCCGACCAGGCTCCTGCTACCCATTCATGTCACGCCTCCAAAAACCATTCATATATGACTGTGACCCGGCCCAAGAGGCTCTTACCGGAAAGCGACGACGTCGCCCCGGAACCAGTCGAGGCGACGGCGGTCCACCAGCAGGAGGTCACCTGGCATGGAGTCGAGGGTGGGGAGCATGGCTGGGCCGCCGCATGCGAAGGCGAGGCCTGTGGAACGTATGGGGAAGTCGACGCTGAGTACGCCGGCGCCAATGGTCTTCACCAGTGACCAGAGGCTGCTGGAAGGTCGTGCTCGGGCCATCACACACAAGGCAGCAGAGCAAGAGAATGGGACTGTGGGGTGGTAGTGAGTTGCAGCGAGAGACCTGAGCAGATCGATGGAGGGAGGAGTGGCACTGCAACAGAAATAGAAGAGGGGGCGATTGCAGTTGGTTGGCACATGGCAGAGGCGTGCAAACTTTTTTGACTGTTCCTCGGAGACAGGCGCTCCGGCTATTCTGCAGCGAGGGCGGCTATCAGTGAGACCGTGAGAGTATCTCCAGAACTAGGACAGAGTACAGATAGCTGTTGGCACATGTACATGACTCGAGAGGCGACCAGGCTGAGAACAGCATGCATGCACAAGGATTCCATTTAGAGCGGTTGGCTCTGCTTGCCTTTTCTAAGTACTCCATTTTTAAGGAGGAAAAAACAAAAAACGCGAACATTGTGGCCTGACACACCACATATAGCACCCAAAGGAAAAAAGACTAACTACTCAAAAAACTATCTAGATACACCGCACCAGCCTCGTACCAGATCCTAAACTCGTCTAGGATACGGTCCACGAGGATCATAACCTCCACTTGCAAGCGAAGCGAAGCATTGATGCCAAATTTCCCTAGCGACAACGCATTGAGCCAGGATATGAGCCGCCGTGTCCTTCTCCTGGCCACAGACAAAGCATGGAGAAGGCAAATGTTGAAGTCCGTGGCGGAGTCGCCTGTTCGACGTCCATAGACTATATTTCAACGTTAGCCAGGCAAAGATCTTGCATTTTAAAGGCACCCGACATTTCCATGTACACACAGCCTCACAGAATTGTGTGGCGCCTTGGCAAAGCATATCATAGACATAACTAGCAGAGTAGTGCCCAGATCGGGTCCAGCTCCAGGTAAAGGAATCCGGGATGCTGTTACTAAAAGAGATACCAAAACGCTAATAAAGGATGCTGATCCTATACCTATATCCATTGTAGAGTATCAGCTAAGGCCCGGTACCACTAGAAATGTTCTCGTGTAGTACATACTGATTTGCTGACTGATGAAGGTACCTTTGTAGTTGCTCTAAAGCAGATCCTGCAATAATGCTTGCAAGGAATACATTAGCAAAGTCGGCACCAGAACCATGTCTCTTCACAGCAATAGTAGACAAACTAAGTTTCCTCCTTTTTGCTTCACAAATTCGAGAGGTTAGCAAACCTAGGTTTTTCAATTCTTAACGGCAACTTTGGAGTTTCTGTGGATCTTTCTATCTTTTACATCTGCACCTCATATGCTTTTGGTAAGGAAATAACTATACAAGCAATCCTCAAATGGATCACACTTCATCATATTTACGATACATTATTATCATCAAATACCAACAGTGAAACAAAGTTAGTAATTTACCACAGAAGTTACAAAAGTTATCCAAACCAGACAAGAGGGTAGCATTTTTACAAACGCTACTCAAATGCGAGGCTAAATTCCATAATAACATAAACAGAAGTATTGTGAGGCACATATTGTTTGGGAGCAAATTATCAAATGTGATAAAACCTAGTCGTAGTACAACAGCTAAGAGAGCCACCATCGAATTTGATACCACATATTAACTCATATCATCATTAAGAACCTGCAAACACCAGCTCATCAAATACATGGGCAAAAAAAAGCAGAAAACATGAAAAGTTGGTAGATGAACAAGCTTGAGCATGGACTAAATCCAAAACGCTTGCACATCATAGCTGGGCGCCTTGTAGAAGCGAGCAGACCGGTGAGCCATGGTCGTGAGCTCACCGTCCTCGCCATACTTGACAATGAATGTGGTCACACGAAGCACATACTTCATCTCGTCCGCTCCCTCGGGTCGGAGGCGCTCCACGAGGCAGTACTTACTGCCCTCACCCATGTAAACGAGTTTTGCATCGACATGTCTCCGGTGTGGGTGCTCGAGAAAGAGCTGCTCCGTGCCTACTTTCCACTTTGGCGGCTGCCGGCCAGAGATGATATGGCATGCACAAAGGTACCCATCGGCATCACCCGTGTCAAGGTGGAGCCCGACCCATGCGTCGAGCAAACCATCATAGTGGGCAGGGCCTTTGAATGGCAGCACCCAATTACCACGGCGCCTCCACTGGCCACCGCCTCTTGTGCCGTAGGACAATGTACACCAGACCCCCCCTCCTACAAGCGGAAACAAAGATGGTGCCCGTCCGCGGGTGCACGACAAGCGAAGTCATAAACTTGGGATCAAACGGAAAGTCAGGTGGACTGCCACCGAACTTAGGCCAACTCCAAGAGAAACGTGAGGAATTGAACAAGGGTCGCCAAGTCCAGTCCCTCTCATCATCATTCGGATCCGAAGATAGGCAGTGGAAGCCCCCAAAATAATATAAACCGTCGGTGCCGTCGTTGTTGTCGCTAAATGATTCAAACACATATAGCCTGTTCCTGACGGCTATGGCTGCATCATAGCAGTTTTGTAGACCTTGCGGTAAAATATTTGACGTGGTAAGCGTAGCTGTCTTCGTGTCAAAGATAAGGGTGGCACAGTCCTGGGCCTCTTGTACCATGGGTATTTCCATGGCGGAGGGGCATGTGGCTATGATGTGGCTGCCAAGGGCAGCAAACTGTGCGCCCCTACCAATTGTTGGAGGCCCTATGCGGAGGGCAGGCGGCTCGGAGAGGCGCAGCGGGGAACCTGCAGAGCCGCAGCCGGCTTCCGGGTCATTGTCCATGTCCAGCTTGTGGATGCTGTATCCGTCAACGTGGTCATCAAGTACCAGGTACAGATGCTGCTTCGTGGTCTGCTGCTGCCGCCGTTGGTTGGCTGTGCCAAACCGGCGAGCCTGACCCAACCCGGGGAGGATGAATCTTGCTGGCTCGTGCAGGTGCAGTGGATAGATCCGACCTTTCCATGCTGCCTGCCTCCGCAACCATCCTGACTCCGACGGAGATCGGGATGAGGTGCCGAAGAACCGAAGGAGGTGCCGGAGATTCGACATTTTCGATCTATAAAACCAGGAGCAGCCGCCTGACCTCGAAACGATGAAAAGGTTGGAGACGTCGGCCGCCACAATGTCTGGAACAAGCGGGGAGGTAAAACTGCACCAAGGATGAGATGAGCTCTCTCACGACCTCTACGTTTTAGCCGTCGGATGATCCTATGTAACTGTTTATAGCCGTCAGATCCCGCACCGGCACAACTTTAGGGGATGCTCCTCCTCGGCATCAATTTGGCCCACCGTGGTTACTTGGGTTCGCGGAACTAAAACTGAAGCACACGAAACGAAAAAAAAAACGAAACGAATCGCTCGCTCGCTCGCTCTCCTCGCGACCTTCTCCATTGCGACATGGATGAATCGTAGGCCGGGATGAATCTCTGCTGCCACTGCCTCATGCTCTTAGATTCGGATCTGGATGACCCTTTAGCACCAAATTTTCATGATAAATTTTAACAGTTAAAAACACTGTCTTTTCGACAATTTATCCATGAGGTTTTTCTAAGGTTGATGGACTAACCTTCAGTACACAATTTACGAGTAAATAGCATAAAACTACTACTTTACAGGCTAGGGTTTCAAAAAACTATCAAATATTTTTTTTTCGCTGATAACTACCAGATCAGGGATTGGCTGTTTCAAAAAACTCTAATTGTCCAGTGCTTTACAATTGATCGTCATTATGACAGTTGGGGCCCACATGTAAGAAAACTGATTGTTTTGACCGTTTGTTTGACCGTTAAATGACAACTGGGGCCCACATGTCAGTGCCCCTCAAACTTAAAAAAGCAATCATGTCCCTTTAATCTTTTAAAAATGCAATCAGGTCCTAAAACAAACTAAAAAAAGTAATCAGGTCCCTCCCGTGCTCAAGATCCAGAGGGGGCGCACTCGCCGCCGTGCTCGTCGCGGAGCTCCCCCCCCCCCCCCCCCCCCCCCCCGGCCCCCCCCCCCCCCCCCCCGTCGCAGCGTCCGGTGCGCCTAGCTCCCTTGCAGCGCCGCCGCACAACTCCCTCTCGTCGTCCGTCACCCGCCCAGTGCGCTCCGCCGTGGAGCTCCCTTCCAGCGTGCGTGCAGGCTGCCGCCTCCTCCTACCGGCGAGCTGCGCCTGCAGCCGCCGTGAGCTCTCCAACGTGCGTCCTCTCACTCTCCCTCCTTCCAGGGCGCGGCGGCCCAAGCCCCTGGCCATGGCGCTCGGCTGGCGGCAGCCCATGCCCCTGGGCGCGGCGGCCCGAGTCCTTGCCCCCTGGCCATGGCGCTGGTTGGCGGCGGCCCGTGCTCTTGGGTGCCAGCTGCTCCTCGCGTGGTGCTCCTTCCCGGAGTCGGCCCTGGCTTGGCGTGCAACGGTGTGGCGGAGATGGTGGAGCTCGGGCCTTGGTCAGGAGGAGGAGGGAAAGAAGAAAAAGATAAGAGGAAGAAGAAGGAACTTACATGTGGGTTCCACATGTAAGATAACGGTCAAACAAAACAGTCAAACAAACAGAATGTTTAGGAGTGGGTCCGACCTGTCAGAATATGGTTTAAACTGCTAGTGACGAGCGTTTTGGGTTTTTTGAAACAGCCGACCCCTGATTTGGTAGTTATCAGCGAAAAAGAAATATTCGGTAGTTTTTTGGAACCCTAGCCTGTAAAGTAGTAGTTTTATGCTATTTACTCCACAATTTACCACTACTTTTCCAAATTCCACACATACAGCCCAGCTTTTCTCTTTCTTCTTTCGTCATGTTTAATTACTTCCTGAAGCAAAGTGTATGATTGTGTGTGCTAATTGCAGGTTTTATTACATGTATATCGAATATTGGTCTTCCTAGGATACACAATTCTAAAATTCCTCTCTGCTGTATGTATATAGTATTATTGCAAGGTGAGTTGCTTTACGCCATCATTTACCCCTAATTTGCAGGATATACATGAGCACTTCAGTTGGGTTGCCCGGCTAAATCTCAATTAAATAATTATGACTTAATAGAGCATTGAGCCACTATGTAAATCAGCCCCACTAATAGTACATCTGTACATAGACCAAACTTTATTGGACACCATATTTTTGTTTTGTAAATTATATTTTCCAATACACTACAAATATAGAAAACAAAATTCCTTTACATTATGCAGTGTATTACCTGACAACAATTGAAATTTTTATATACAAATGCACATATGCAAGTTAAATCTATCACACCTTGCAAACCATTAGTACTTCCATGTTTTATTAAATTTAAACATTTGCAAAATTGTTTAATTTCCAGTTCCTTGAGCGAGGCCATGTTTTCTTCATTATTGATAGAATGAAAAGCATGAAGTGGATATGAGTATATGATCGAAATGCTCCACTACTGTCAAAATACCTGTATTAATATGAAAGGATTTGAGTTATATTTTTCGTGTTTTAACCTTCACCTATCAGTGGTAAAGATAATTAGATTATCACTTATATTGCGCTGAATACCGAATAACTAACAATTTCACATGTTTGTCATTCTAATAAGATATGTAAGCTAGATATAGTGCAACCCACTCATGTCAGACCCCCAAGACCCACTCTGTTCATGTACTACAGTATACGATTATGTTATGACCGGCCGGCAACAGGACCAGAGTGCGGCTACGGCTGAGGCGACGGCGATCCACCAATAAGAGATCACCTGGCCTGGACTTGAAGGTGGGGAGCATGGCTGGGCTGCCGAATGCGATGGCGAGGCTGGTGGAGCGCGCGGGGAAGCCAAAACTGAGCATGCCGGTGCCTACGGTGTTCGGAGTAGCAGATCTCGCAAATCAGGCCATCAGACAAAATAAACGCCGGTTTGCCAGACGGTGGCAGTTTTGCCGGTCTGAATAGATCCAGTAAATTCGGCCGTCCCGGATTTTTTATGGGACCCCAAATCCACGGTCGTATCTATGAGATTTAAGCTTTTTTTTTACAGTGACCTGAAAACATAGAAACGATTGACGGAAGGGAACTTTTGGATCCTGCCACTGAGTGCGACCTCGCCGGAACACCTTGAGGCCGGCGACCACCAGACCCTAGTTGCCGCCGCCCACTGGAGCTACCCCGCGAGCGCCCAAGCTGGGTCGCGAGCTAGCTAGCTAGCTGCTGTCACCATCGCTAGCTAGCTGCTGCTGTTTGCTCCTCACGTCCGCCCTCGCTCCCGGCACCGTCACCGGCAAGACGCGCTCTCCTCCTCGCGTGCTGCGGCACCTCCGCCCCAACCTACGCTTCGTACGCGGATGGGGAAATGTGGCAAGAAAGATGAACCCAATTGTAATTTAGTGGGTGTTTTGGGGGGTTTGTGCAATGTTGCCAGGACCATAAAATAATTTTACGGGATTTGTTCTGCCAAGCAAAAATCATGCGCAAAAAAATGTTTGGCGGTATCATGTAAACCGATTTTTACAGGACGATGTATACCGAATCTGCTAGAGATGCTCTCACCAGCGACCAGAGGCTGTTGGATGGTCGTGCTCGGGCCATCATAGGCTGCAGCAAAGAAAGACAGTGGGAGTGAGCTACACCAAGAGAGCTTAGGAGATCGATGGAGGGAGGAGCGGCACCGCAACACAAATAGAAGAGGGCGCTATGGTGGAAAGGACAATGGCGGTTTTACTTGGTTGGCACATGGAAGAGAATTTTTTTTGACTGCTCGGAGACAGGCGCTCCGGCTGTTCAGCAGCAAGGCTGGCTGACTATCGGTGAGCTTCATTGGGTGTGAGAGAATCTCCAAAAGCAGGACAGAGTACAGATAGCAGTTGGCACATGTAGATGACTCAAGAGGCGACCAAAACTGAGAGCAGCATGCAGAAGGGCTGTCTCGTTTTCAATATTGACCATTCACATGGGTAGTTAGAATTAAAATAGAAAAACATATTTGAAATAAAAGCAATGCTTTGTACTGACTAAGTACAGGAAAGGGAATGGAGCATATTTCTAGTGACCTCTAAGAGGAAGAGACAGAAGTGAGAGGATCAAGGCATAATAGTACAAGTGATTGATCCTAGTTTTTATTTGAATGTAACATTACTAATACATTAAGGCCTGATCAGCTGTGTACATAAGCAACCCGGTGACAACTAACTAAAGTATCTTTACAGAAAAAACTTAGGTATCATCTTATCTTATTGTTTTAGTATCGATTAAGTTCAGTTAGAGACCGTGTTTCTTACGCATGGAACCATATGCTAATTAATACTCCCTCTGTTTAAAATATAGTACATACTTTGTTTTGAAAAGTCAAGCGTATCAATGTTTGACCAAGTTTAAAAAAATAATTATCCACATGTACTTTTATTGTTTATTTATTAGTACTTTAGATATTAATAGTTTATTCTAGAAACTTGGTCAAACATGGACATCTTTGACTTTTGAAAAGCAAATATGCATTGCATTGTGGAACAGAGGGAGCATAAAGCATGCCATGTATAAACTGCCAGAGGTTGTTAATCCACAAGCATGAACATGGTACTCAAGCAGTGAAGCATGTGGCTTTCAGATTGAAACCTTAAACGATGAGCTAAAATCCCGGTATAATCTGCTACTTGTTTAGCCCCGAAGCGAGGGAGATTGAATTTGAATCAGACTGCCAAAGGAAGGATGACAGAGGGAGATGAAGAAGGTATCGGGAGTTGTACTGCAGTCCTTGTGGACCATGGCGTGTTGATGACGACAACCAAGTTCCGAAGATGACAGTCCTCCCTGGCGCCGTTGCTAGCCGTGGTGGCCTACCACATCGCCTACTCCTCCAGGCCCGAACGTCGTCGTCGTTGGACGTTAATTACCGAACAAGAGAAGGGGAGAAAGATGGAGCGATGGGCGGGGTGTGCGGCGCGATGGTGGACAGGCACAACCCGTATAGTCTTGTGGCGCGGAGGAGGCGGTGTGGGCGAGGCGCCCGTGCAACCGTGTGATGCGGAGGAGGCGGTGATGGGCCGGGTGAACCGCCACAAGAGAAGGGAAGAAAGCTGGAGAGATGGGCGGGGCGTGCGGCGCGGTGATGGATTGGCGGCGCCCATGCAACCATGTGATGCAGAGGAGCAGGTGACGGGCCGGATGCCCGTGCAACCGTATGGTGCGGAGGAGACGGTGATGGCTCGGGGGGGGGGGGGGGCCCCCCCGGGGGACGGGCGGGGGGGGGGGTACCTCCATGAGATATGGGGAGAAAGATGGAGAGATTGGCGGGGCATGCAAAGTGGTGGTGGACTGATGGTGCCCGTGCAGCCGTGTGACCCAGAGGAGGTGGTGATGGGCCAAGCTGGCGGCCCTTGTGCGCCTATGCGATGATATATCACTTTGACAGGGGTGGATATAGTTGATCGCATCATTAGTTTTCCTGACATCAGATGTACATGAGCGATATGTAGCTCTTTTTTTTCAAGCAAAAAAGTAGTCCCTCTAAACTAAAATAAATGTCGTGGTTTTAGTTCAAGAAGTACGTGACATATAACCTATCAAGTGTTGGACACACGTAGTTGGATGGTTGGACACACGTGAGAAATCAGCCGAGCCCCCCCCCCCTCCAAATCCGCGAGGATGGCCAGCGCGGTGGCGGCGAAGACCCGGAGCACAAAGGCTGCGTCACCTCCGACGCGACACGTGGCCAAATGCTACACCAACTACGGGCTGCGGGTGCCGAATGCCCGCCTCCTCCGCGAGACGAACGAGTATGACCTCCGCCATGTGAGGCGCCCCGGCGCGGGGAGCTCTTTCAGCGTGGGGCTATTTCCGGCGAAGAGAGAGAGGGAGTCTGACGACCTCCTCGTCGTCAGGATCGAGCGCGGCGAGGGGAGGGGGAGGGGGGATCGCCTGCGCGGCCGCGGCGTCATCGGACTGGAGGACTACGTCATCGGGCCTGACGCGCTCACCGAGCACACTGCATGCGAGCAGCGGTAGGAGGGCGCGCATCGCCGGCGGGGCGGCGAGCTCAGCGACCTCCTCTTCGAGCAGGCGATCGCCGCCGACCGCGAGCTCCACGAGAAGCTGGCCGCATGGCGCCGCGAGAAGGAGGAGCGGGACAAGAAATACGTCGACCTTGCCTCCTCGATTCTGATGACGACGAGTGAGCGCCATTGCCGCCACTACACCCGGAGAGCTCCGGCAAGCTCAGATTTTGTTTAGTTAGGGTACGGCGGTGTGGCATTGTAGTGTAAATGTAGTGATAATCGATCTATGTACCCATGATTAGACTATAGATAGGCTATGTGTTTTTCAATTTCGCTCGTGAACGATTTGTTTTGAAATTTACAGTTTCAAATATGGTGTCTGTTCGGCCGCAGCAAAAATGGCCCCTCAAACCCCTGCTTTTTTGGCCTGTATACCACATTTACAGTTCGCAATTATAAGGAGTCTGTTAGAGTTGCTCTTAGATATTGTAGTGATGTTCTTGTTATTCTCTTGATATCTGGAAATCAGTGGGATCGGGACGTGTGTGGCAAAGCAACTCTACCGGAGAGAGGGGGGAAAGTTCGTTCAGGGCCAAAGCGCGCGGCCCAGCAGAGCTATAGGCGGCGAGGTTCGATCGGAGTGGGGAAGAGCAGAACAATGACCAACGCCCTGGTTGCTTTGCCTCTGCTGCTGCCTGCTGCTGGTGGTGTGTAGTGCCGGAGGAGACGAGTAGAGCATTTTGGAGGACAAGCTCAATGGAGCTTAAAAAAAGGAAAATCGTATTTTAAATTTTGAAAAATCCTGAAAAAGTATTATACACGTTCATATTGATGTGTTCTACATGTGTGTAAAGTCTAACGATGAAATACATTATGGTGAGAGCTATAAAAAAAAACTCATGCATTTCTTATACTCTCTCTGATTCAAAATAATTGTCCCTGCTGCAATACATGGATCGGAGAGAGTAGTGAGCAATATGTGTGCTGTTCACCATTTTTAAATCATGATTTTCTCCTTTAATGTAGCTCTCAACATAGTGTACATCATCTTCAAATTTTACACACACGTACTATACATCTGTATGAACGTGTTGATTTTTTATATATTTTTAACTTCAAAAATGAGTTTTTCAAAAAATTCAAAAAAGGGCTCCATGAGCTCGCCCTCCATTTAACATTTTCGAGAGGAGACCTCCTAGTTGACACATGTAGGCGTGACCCAGTAACCTTTTGTTTATGTAGCCATGGAGCGCTCTACAATGGTCGTGTCTATGTCTTGCTTGAGTAATGCTAGAGCCACGGACTACTTACTACCGATTCCACAGACTCTAATTACGTGGAATTATTTGATTGGGAAAGGAGGGGGGCAACCTCGTGAAATTCCTGGGTGTGAAAATAATTAGTATGAGGGAATCCGTAAGACATCCGTTGATGCCGGTGTGTCTAGGATTTTTTTTTTAAGAGAGAAATCGGCCAGGCTTTATGTAGCGTTCAAGATGCGATTCTATCTCAATCACGTAATGAATTCATGATCGGTGCACAATCGTATTTCAAGCGCATAACTAGGTGGACAACATTACAACATACCATGTACTGAATAGATGAGTATACAAGATAAAGGCTTACACTGGCCACAAGCTACAACATGAATACATGAATACATCAATACATAGCAATCATCATACAGAAAGAGTAGGATCCGACTACGGATGAAATCAAACGAAAAAGAAGAACGACATCCACCCTGCTAATCACAGGCTTCCCTACCCGGAACCTATCCCTTGATCGAAGAAGAACAAGCAGAAGAACTCCAAACAAGCAAGTATCGCACTCGCGTCAGATCATCGCATTACATGTACCTGCAACTATTGTTGTAGTAATCTGTGAGCCACGAGGACTCAACAACCATTACCATCGGTATCAAGACTTGCAAAACTCAAAGGGTATGGAATGGATAAGTGGTGAGGTTGCAGCAAGCAACTAAGCATAGTATGGTGCCTAACTTACGAGTACAAGAATAAAATGAGAAACTACTCAACGGTCGCAAACTAGTAAAGATCAAGAAGTGATCCTGAACTACCTACGTTCAAACATAACCCCACCGTGTTCTCTTCTCGACTCATTCGAAAAGAGACATTCACACTTACACACGCGGTTGGTGTATTTTAATTTGAATCTGGTGTCAAGTTCCCTACAACTGGATATTAACAAATTCTCATCTCCCACATAACCGCGGGCACGACTCTCGGAAGTTTAAACCCTGCAGGGGTGTCCCAACTTAGCCCATGACAAGCTCACGATCCGTGGAGACAATCCTCCATCTCGGGACCCTCCGATCAGACTCGGAATTCTGGTGCACAAGACATTTCGACAATGGTAAAACAACTTCAGCAAGACCTCCCGCGTGCCGACACCCTGATAGTAGCCGCGCGTATCTCGTCTCAGGCCACGACGGATGAGCTAAGCGTACAGGTACCAGATACCCCAAGTTGCCAAGAGGCGGTTCCGCATGGTGCTCTAGTTTGTGACCAACACCATCAGCACTGGCCCCCCTGTATTAGGTTGAATAACGAACCTCGGGTAGCGCTAACTCCCTATGCGTGAAATTTATTATCATGTTTAGTTATTATGTTGGGCAAATATTAAAATCATTGTTGGGCCTGGCTGGAAGAGTTTTATTCAAAGCAAACTGTCAAGAGGGATCCATAAACCCTCACCGTGTTAGGGACGTAAAATCAAGGAACATAACACCGGTATGACGGAAACTAAAGCGGCAAGAGTGGAACAAAACATCAAGCAAAAGGCTAAGCCTTCCACCATTAACCAAGCATATAGATGCATTAATTAAATAAGAGATATTGTGATATCCTATGATATCCATGTCCCAACATGGAACAACTACAACTACAACTAGCAACGTATAAGAGGGGCTGAGCAAAGCGGTAACATAGCCAAACAACGGTTTGCTGGGATGGTGAAAATGTTAGAGGCTGTTTCATGGCATAATGGGAGGCTTGATAAACAAGAGGTGGGTAGCACGACATAGCGATAACATCGAGACAACTAGCAAAGCAAAGATAGTAGTGATATCCAGGGTAACAGTCATATTGCCTGAAATCCCACTAAGAAGAAGAACGAGTCCATGAAGAAAACGAGCCAACGTAGTCGAACGGATCCTCACAATCGCAACGTGACCGGAACTATCAAGAAGATGGACAACCGGAAAGACGCAAACAACATAGTAAACAACCATCACATAAACATGGCATGATGCACAATCATGTATGATGCATGTCCGGTTTAAAGAGGCATGGCATGACAAAGTGCAATAAACAATACTACAAATTAAGTGGAGCTCAATATGCAACGAGTTGCATATTGAAGAAACTCCACATTTAATTACTTAGTTCACTCTCGTTTAACCTACTCATCAATATTAAATATTGTTAAACATGGCAAGATGCGAAGCATAAGTAAACTAACTATTTAGGCAAGTTTAAATGAGGCCGAAAATAATAAACAACAATTTCAGAAAATCCCCATATGCATATTTTGAATTTGGTACTGTTCTGCCCTAAATCATATTTTAATCTTGTTAAACATGCAAAGTAATGTCATCATGTTAAACTATTCATTTTTCTACCCCATTTACATATAAAGTTTAATTAATTCGAAGCTACGATTATTTATTTATGAATTAAACCATTTTAACATGACATATCAGCAAATTTAGTAAAAAATCATTTTAAATATTCTTAACATGGATGAATGTTGCATATTATAAAACTAGATGAAATTCTAAGCATTTTATATGTTTAAATCATTTTAATCCGATGCACGATTAATGAGTTATTATATGCATGAACAATGAGGGTTTTTCTGTAAAACAGCAGTTCACTGGATAATAGACAAATTCGCAGACAAGATAAAAACACTATACGGGGCAAATCTAAGGAGAGGCCCAGCAAGGCAACAGGCGCAACATAACTATCAGACGCACAGGCGCAATATAGCGGAGGGGCTAGGCTATGCTCACATCGGGCCATTGGGCCGAAACCGAAGAAGCGGCTAGGCCGGATCTGGCGACAAGAAGATGCTGCTGGGCCTCGGCGCCCTCGTGGCCTAGGCGCGGGTTGACGGAGTCAACGGGCGGGCGAGCGGGACTTGGTGCTGTCGTCGCTGGACTCGCTCGAGTCAACGTGGGCACGTGCGTCTGTGGACGAAGAAGGCAGCAACGGGTGAAGCAGGGGAACAGCGGCACAATGCAGGGGCTCCGACGAGGCGGCCTCGGCGGGGACCGGCCGGAACGGGACTGGGACGACGGTCTTAAAGAGCGTGCTAGGCGGGGCGGCGCAGCAACGCAGGCAGAGGCACGGGAAACGGCAAGGATGCGCAGACCCGGAGCCGGAAGGCGAGCTCCGGTCATATCCAGGACGAACGGTGGACTTGGAGCTCCAGGCGTTGGCGTCCATGGCGGCTTGTGCGTTCGTGTCCCTGGAGACAGAGAGGTAGAGGGGTGAGGCGAGGGAGAGAGCGAGATTCGGAGGGAGGTGAGGAAGAAGCATGGGGGAGGGCCTGGTCTTGTCGCGGTGGTCTCCATGGACGACGGCTCTCCGACGAGTCGAGGCGGGGTTGAGGGCGACGAGGAGAAGCAGGAGGTGCTCGGGCGAAGGCAGGAAGGAGGAGCCTCGGGCAAGAGCTCCTGGATAAGGGATCAACGTTGTTGGATCGATGGATTGATTGGGTGGTTCAGTGGGAATCGAGGAGGGACAGGGGAGGCGCTGGATCGAGCGAGGTGGAGGGCGAGGGGATCTGGAGGCTGTAGGTGGCGAGCGATGGTTGGGGAGGGATGGATCCCGAGGGGGATTTGGTGGAGTGGCGGCGGCTGGGAGGATGGGACAGGTCCCCTAGATTTTAGGGTTGCACAATATATATATAGCACGAGAATTTTGGTTAGGTCTATTTAGTTCCTCCGATCGTAATCGGACGGCCCGGGATAAATAGGCTAGAAGAGTCCAACAAAGAACCGAAGATATTTTAGAAATGTTTGGGGATGATCCGGACCCAATGATGATGACTGAGCGTGTCGGGTTCAGATAAGTTCGGACGCGCACGCGAGGGGATTTTGTGCACTGTGCAGAGAGGCTCAAATGGTCAGACAACAAAAGAACAGTTGGTTTCGAAAGGGACAACGAAGGCAATAGGGAGAAGCGGGAACTACGAACGGATGCGAGTTTTAAGAAAACGTGCGGATGCAATACGAATGATGTGATGATGAGATGCAATAAACAAATAAAACACACACGACCGAAACGTTGGTCTTGAGTCGTTACATTTTATTAATTATTCAAATTGTTTGCAGGAATCGCCACTGAATCGTGTGCACTACCTAGCCAAACATGTCTCCCATGATGGTTTATTGGTCTCGCTTATGCGAGACATAGGACAGCCTTAAGTGTAATGCGAGCGCTTACTGGGCTGGTCTAGCGCAGGAGGCAGGCAACAACCTCATGCTTTTTTTATGTTTTCGATTTTTTTAACTTTTTCTTATACTTCAAAATATTCAAAATATATATATTTCAAAAAACACTTTATTAAAATATTTGAAAAAAATAATCAAGCATTTGAGAAAATGTTGAATGTGTATAGAAAAAATGTTTCTAATGTATAAAAAATAAACAATATGTATGAAAAAAAGATGATCATGTACTTAAAAAAATTAATCAAAAATTTTAGAAAAAATAATAGAGTATTTGCAAAATGTTAATCACACATTTGAAAAACCTTAAATGTGTACAGAAAAAAATGCTTCCCATCAATACAAAAAATATATAATGTGTATGAGAAGTATGTTTATCGAGTATTTTAAAAAGTATTTCAACTGGTATAAAAATGTTCAACATGTATTTAAATTTTCTAAACGTGTATAAAAAATTGATCATGTTTTTAACATTTGTTAATGGCAATTTAAAAACTTCACACACAATATCTAATTTTTAATGCATCAGGAACACTTTATATACATGTTTTTAACATTTTCGTACTGAATGAACTTTTTTAAATATATGGTATTTATGTCTACTTTTACATAATGTACACTCTACATTATTCATATACATGATCAAAAAATTTATTCACATGTTTAATAATTTTAAAATACTTGGTTAACTTTATTTTATATGAATAGAAGAAAAACAAAGAATCCCATCATAAAGCGAAAAAGAAACAAAACAAATCAAAATAAAAATAGCAAAAAAGGAAGAAAACAAAATAGAAAATGGTGAAAAGCAAGAAAGAAACAAAGTAAACGAAGGAAAAGTAAGAAAGATACAAAATACCAAAGAAAAATAAGAAAAGAAAAACAAGTGCGAAAAAGAACAATAAATAAAATAAAACAAGAAAATTGGAAAGAGCCGAGAAAGAAACAAAAAAGAAGTATAATTAAGAAAAAAATAGATCCAGAGAAGAAATAAAAACTAGAAGGAAAAACTAAAGAAAACGAATAAAATATAAAAAGGAAACCAAGTAGTGATAAGAAACGAACAAAAGGAACGAACGACTGAGGAAACACGTTATACCGGGCCGGTGCATTCGCACAGAGCTGCGGGATGCTACCAGCGAGATACAGCTCCCGCGGTCTACAACAGGTGTTTTGATTTGTTTGTTTTGCTTCGTTTTTTATGATTTTCTGCTTTGCATAAATGCACAAAATATTAAGGACCCAAAACTAATATTGAAAAAAATGTTCAGGTTGTATTAAAATAATGTTCACTATGTATTAAACAATATTCAAGACGTATTTAAGAAATAGTTAAACGAAATTTGTATTCTCCAAACGTTCTGAAATTGACAATAGATCCGAATGATCTAGTCGTTGTCCGATCTGGATCTGTCGTCCCAAGTCGCACACGCGTTTACATTGCTGCATCGCTCGCGCTAGAGAGTCAGTCCACGCCTCTTTCTCCCTCTGGCAAGTGGCCCCGTGTCGCGTCTTCCTCCAATCGATGGTTTCCTCGCCCACGATACCCTCTCGTCTTCTCCCGAACTGCAAGGGCTCGCTCCACTCCGCCCCACTCCTCCCACTCCGCCATTACTTCTCCTCTTCCTCTTCCTTCGAGCGAATCGACTCAAAATCGCGAGAGTTTATGCTCCTTACACGGCAGTTATCGTGCGGGCGGGCGCAGGTTGCTTCTACGGCGGTCGGCCAACGATTTGTTCCGGTGAGATCCCCCCCTTGTGTTTGCGTCGTGGGGTGAAGCCAGGGGTTCCGCAGGCGAGTTGTAGTCGTTGATTTTGATGTTGCAGTGAGCTAATTCGTCTAGTTGATTTGATCGAGATTCGTGTGCAAAAGTGATTTCATTCGTTCCATTCTAGGTCGTACGCGAGGGATAAGTTCTAGTTTAGGCGTAGATTGTGCGAAACATGTGGTTCAAGCCCGATTTGCTGGCGGGTGGTGGTATGGGTCTGATCCCACCGTGGTTCCATCCAGTTTTGGTGAATTTGTGAATGTGGAAGTGAACTTTGTACCAATCCCGTCCCTCATGTGTTTTCGGATAAAGATGTGTGATGATGTATTGCTGAGGTGTGTCTAGTTTAGATTCATATTGCAACTATAATATATGGTTAGTGCATATCTACCAGGACTCGTTGATTGAAATTACTACCTGATTTGTTATCTGTTACCACGAAATTGCATGCTAGGTCACATGCTTCAGATCCAACATAATGCTTAATGTTTTTTCCAAGTCCTTTTTGCTTGTCATTACCACTGTTTTTCTTAGCGGTTACCTTGTAATCCCACTGTGGTTCACTTGTTTTATATGTAGCATACTGCTTTATTTTTTCCATGTCTTATTGCTTCAAATTACCACTGGATTTGTTAGTTGTTACCATTGAATTCCTCTAGTTATCTTTCAAATCACCAGTGGTTTAGTAACAATTTTTTATGACCATTAAGAAAGTTATCATGGCTGGTAAGTTCTGGTTACCAGTCTCATGCACATAAGTTACCATAATTTTTTTGTTAGCTCATCGGTTGATGTGTCTTCCAATTCACCTTTTGCAGCTTCTTAATTGTCAACCCTTAATTGCTTTGTTTCTTTTTTACTTGGCAGGGGCACGATGCCACCAAGGAAGCGCAAAGGAGATGGTGATGGCCATGGGGAAGTCCCCTCGAAGAAGCCGAAGCGCCCTCCACCTCGGAACAGGGCCTCCCCTAGTTCACTTTTGACCGCTTGCAAAGATTTGTGTGATGATAGGAAAAATGTCATCGATGAAATGGATTTCAGAAGCCTTAGGGGGATCAAATGCAACCACCTATTCAATTTTCTTAGTGAGTGGCTTGTTGGTTTATACGAGCCAGAATCGCGTGAGGTGGTTTTTCCAGGGCATGGCAAGATCCCCGTTAATGAAGAGTATGTTCATCGGGTGATGGGTGTGCCCCGCGGTGGGGTGGATGTTGTTGGGGAACGCAGTATTTCAAAAAAATTACCTACAATCACGCAAGATCTATCTAGGAGATGCATAGCAACGAGAGGGGAGAGTGTGTCTACGTACCCTCGTAGACCGAAAGCGGAAGCGTTTAGTAACGTGGTTGATGTAGTCGAACGTCTTCATGATCCAACCGATCCATGTACCGAATGCACGGCACCTCCGTGATCAGCACACGTTCAGCTCGGTGACGTCCCTCGTACTCTTGATCCAGCTGAGGCCGAGGGTGAGTTCCGTCAGCACGACGACGTGGTGACCGTGATGATGAAGTTACCGATGCAGGGCTTCGCCTAAGCACTACAACGATATGACCGAGGTGTGTAACTGTGGAGGGGAGCACCGCACACGGCTAAAAGATCAACTTGTGTGTCTATGGGTGGCTCCCTCCCACGTATATAAAGGGAGGAGGGAGGAAGAGGCCGACCAAGGGGTGGCGCGGCCAAGGGGGGGAGTCCTACTCCAAGTAGGATTCGCCCCCTTTCCTATTCCCACAAGGAGAAGGGGGGAAAGAGGAGAGGGAGAGAAGGAAAGGGGGGCCGCCCCCCAAACCCTAACCCAATTCGGATTGGGCTTGGGGGGGGGGCGCCTTGATAACCCACAAGTATATGTGATGAATTGTAGCCTCTTTCGATAAGTAAGAGTGTCGAACCCAACGAGGAGCTAAAGGTATAACAAATATTCCCTCAAGTTCTATCGACCACCGATACAACTCTACGCACGCTTAACGTTCGCTTTACCTAGAACAAGTATGAAACTAGAAGTACTTTGTAGGTGTTTTTGGATAGGTTTGCAAGATAATAAAGAGCGCGTAAATAAAAGGTAGGGGCTGTTTAGGTAAAGAAGCAATAAAGTTAGTATAGCGAGTGTGGAAAAGTGGTGGTAGGAGTTGCGGAATTGTCCCTAAGTAATTGACTACGTTACTAGACCGATAACAAGTTTTATGTGGGAGAGGCCACTACTAGCATGTCATCCCTGACTTGGAATTCTATGCACTTATGATTGGAACTATTAGCAAGCATCCGCAACTACCAACGTTCATTAAGGTATAACCCAACCATAGCATTAAAATATATTGCCCCCCCTTCAATCCCGTATGCATCAATTTCTATGCTAGGTTGAAGCTTCTGTCACTCTTGCCCTCCAATACATAGTCCTATCAACATACAACTAACCCTGTGGTGTGATCCACGCGCGCGCTCATATGATGGGCACCAAAGGACAGCAACATAATCACAAGAAAATTAAACCAATCATAGCAATTCACCAATTACCGATAGGACAACGAAAATCTACTCAGACATCATAGGATGGCAACACATCATTGGATAATAATATGAAGCATAAAGCACCATGTTCAAGTAGAGGGTACAACGGATTACGGGAGAGTGGACTGCTGTAGATAGATGGGGGAAGGTGATGAAGATGTTGGTAAAGATGACAGAGGTGTTGGTGTAGATTGCGGTGACGATGATGGCCTCGGTGGTGTTCCGGCGCCACCGGGAGAGAAGGGGAGAGGGCCCCCATTCTTCTTCTTCTTGTTCTTGTTCTTCCTTGACCTTCTCCCTAGATGGGAGAAGGGTTTCCCCTATGGTCCATGGCTTCCATGGCATGGGAGGGGCGAGAGCCCCTCCGAGATTGGATCTGTCTCTCTCTGTTTCTGCCCTCCCAGATCTGGCCTTTCACCGTTTCTTATATTCCCGGAGATCCGTAACTCCGATTGGATTGAAATTTGAACACAATTTATATCCGGATATTAACTTTCTTGCGGCGAAATAAGGGAACCAAGCGCCTTATGGGGTGTCCACGAGGGTTAGGGGCGCGCCCCCTACCTCATGGCCCCCTCGGGCATAGTTTCGCGTTGATTCCACTTCCCAAAATTCACATATATTCCAAAAAAATCTCCGTCAGTTTTTATACATTTTGGAATCCGTTTGATATGGATTTTCTGCGAAACAAAAAACATGCAACAAACAGGAACTGACACTGGGCACTGGATCAATATGTTACTATGTTAGTCCCAAAAATAGTATAAAAAGTTGCCAAAAGTATATGAAAGTTGTATAATATTGGCATGTTACGATAAAAAATTATAGATATGACGGAGACGTATGACGCCTCCACCTGGCCGCCGCCTCCTGTCTTCCACTAGGGCCCATGACGGCCCATTAATCCCTCTGGGGGTTCCGGTAAACCCCCAATACTCCGGAAAATGTCTGAATCTATCCGAAACCATTCCGGTGTCCAAACATAACCTTCCAATATATCAATCTTTATGTCTCGACCATTTCGAGGCTCCTCATAATGTCCGTGATCTCATCCGGGACTGCGAACAAACTTCGGTACATCAAATCACATAACTCATAATACAAATTGTCATCGAACGTTAAGCGTGCGGACCCTACGGGTTCGAGAACTATGTAGACATGACTGAGACACCTCTCCGGTCAATAACCAATAGCGGAACCTGGATGCTCATATTGGTTCCTACATATTCTACGAAGATCTTTATCGTTCAAACTGCATAACAACATACGTGAAGGAAATATGCCCTAGAGGCAATAATAAAGTTGTTATTTATATTTCCTTATATCTTGATAAAGGTTTATTATTCATGCTAGAATTGTATTAACCGGAAACTTAGTACATGTGTGAATACATAGACAAACAGAGTGTCCCTAGTATGCCTCTACTTGACTAGCTCGTTAATCAAAGATGGTTAAGTTTCCTAGCCATGGACATGTGTTGTCATTTGATGAACGGGATCACATCATTAGAGAATGATGTGATGGACAAGACCCATCCGTTAGCTTAGCACTATGATCGTTTAGTTTATTGCTATTGCTTTCTTCATGACTTATACATGTTCCTATGACTATGAGATTATGCAACGCCCGAATACCGTAGGAACACTTAGTGTGATATCAAACGTCACAACATAACTGGGTGATCATAAAGATGATCTACAGGTGTCTCCATGGTGTTTGTTGAGTTGTCATAGATCGAGATTAGGATTTGTCACTCTGTGTATCGGAGAGGTATCTCTGGGCCCTCTCGGTAATGCTCATCACTATAAGCCTTGCAAGCAATGTGACTAATGAGTTAGTTATGGGATGATGCATTACAGAACAAGTAAATAGACTTATCGGTGACGAGATTGAACTAGGTATGATGATTGCTTGAGCAACCTTGATCGAGTTTTGCAGAGATGTGAAGAAACTAATCTTGTCTTGAATTGGGAAAAGTGCCACTTTATGGTTAATGAAGGTATTGTCTTGGGGCACAAAGTTTCTGAAAAAGGTATTGAGGTTGATAAAGCCAAGGTTGATGCTATTGAGAAGATGCCATATCCCAAGGACATCAAAGGTATAAGAAGTTTCCTTGGTCACGCCAGATTTTATAGGAGGTTCATTAAGGACTTCTCAAAAATTTCTCGGCCTCTGACTAAATTATTACAAAAAGATATACCATTTGTTTTTGATGATGATTGTGTAGAAGCATTTGAAATACTTAAGAAAGCATTGGTCTCTGCACCTATTGTTCAGGCACCTAATTGGAATTTACCCTTTGAAATTATCTGTGATGCTAGTGATTATGCTGTAGGTGCTGTTCTAGGGCAAAGAGTTGATAAGAAATTAAATGTTATTCAATATGCTAGTAAAACCCTAGACAATGCTCAAAGAAATTAGGCTACTACTGAAAAAGAATTCTTAGCAGTAGTATTTGCTTGTGATAAGTTCAGACCTTATATTGTTGATTCTAAAGTAACTATTCATACTGATCATGCTGCTATTAAATATCTTATGGAAAATAAAGATGCTAAACCTAGACTTATTAGATGGGTTCTCTTGCTACAAGAATTTGACTTATATATCGTTGATAGAAAGGGAGCTGAGAACCCCGTTGCAGACAACTTGTCTAGGTTAGAAAATGTGCTTGATGACCCACTACCTATTGATGATAGCTTTCCTGATGAGCAATTAAATGTCATAAATACTTCTCATACTGCTCCATGGTATGCTGATTATGCTAATTACATTGTTGCTAAGTTTATACCACCTAGTTTCACATACCAGCAAAAGAAAAAGTTCTTCTATGATTTGAGGCATTACTTTTGGGATGACCCACATCTTTATAAAGAAGGAGTAGCTGGTGTTATTAGACGTTGTGTACCTGAGCATGAACCGGAACAGATCCTATGCAAGTGTCACTCCGAAGCTTATGGAGGACACCATGCTGGGGATAGCACTACTAGGGAAAAGCCTAGCAGCAGCGAGGGTTTTGGGCCTCTTAGTAGCGCGGGTGCCGGCGCTACTAATAAGGTGCTACAGCTAACGTATAGCAGTAGTGCCTGTTGTCCCACGCTACTGCTATACATGAATAGCTGTAGCGCTCTTTGGGAAAGGGCGCTACTGATATTATCTGCAGCGCTGTTTGCTGGGATGCGCTACTGGTAAGGAGGCGCTACTGCTAAATTCCCCCTCACTACTACTAGTTTATTTATTAGTTTTTTTCCTGCATATTTGTTTTGTATTTGAATAGGATTTATACAATAATCTTTAGCATATCATACACATACAAATGTAATCATAGCATACACATACAATTAGTCTCATCAAATCATGTCATCATCATAATCATCATCCAACACAAAGTGGTCTCTCGTCATCATATCGAAAATAGCGATACAAGTCTCGATTACTTGCGAATACATCGTCATCCATCTAAACAATGATATACAAGAGAAGAGCTATCACTTTGAGAACATGAGTTCGTATCCCTCTCTCGCATTAGCGTGAACCTAAACTAACTACTGCCTGTCGCTCGGAAACCGGAAACCGGTACACCTGGGCGGCCTGACACTCCGGCCACTTGTCGTATATATACTCCTAGCGTAGCACTTCTTCGCCATCTATGATCTATGCACCTGCATCATCACATGAGTCGATGATATGCAACATATATAGTTGAGCAACAGAAAGAGACAGACTTGGCAAAAATAGAAACAACATATCATAAGCATAAATAACAAAGTTCATCGTACCCCAAAATGCCCTAACTAGAGTGATTTTCACTAGTCGAGGAGGATGACGGTTTAATTACATCACAAATAAAGTTTCACCGTGCATAACTCAAAGTTTTGTCATACAGAAAGTATGGACTAAATGGACACATTGTCATATATCGACAATCACTCCAACATGTCGTTCCATCCATCCAAGTCAGGGAGATAGTCCCCGAGCCTAGTGAAAGGCTTCAGGCTATCCATGTTCAGACGTCTTCCTGCGACATTTGTCCTTCTCCGTAGAACATCCCTGTTTTTCCGACGACCCCCTTCATGATGATTTGGGCAAGTTCGCGCTGGATGTTATAGAACTCAGCTCGAAGTCGATGATCCTCGATATCTCCTATGTCCTTTGCCCATTGCAGAGTACGGTTCCTTCTTGTCGATGATCCTTGCTTTCACTCGATTTTTCCAGGCGGCCAACGCGTCGCTAAACTTGGTCATGGCGTGTTTGTTTATCTTCTTCATTGCCGGGTCCTCATCTGGATCTTTATAATCATTCTCATTCCGACCCGGGAATAAGAATATCTGGTGAAACTTCTTTAGGAGGGAGCTCCTCATATTTTCTATCTTCTGTAGTTTCTCATCGTTGATGGTGGCGGTTGTCCGTATGATGCAGCCTATTTGATTGCCGTAGCGTCGACGCGCTTCCTCGGGTGCCGTTGGCTCAAAATTGCCGTCGTCCACCTTCGTGACCACCACTCTAGTAGTCCTGAGTTTGTTAGGAACCCGTTGCCTCTTTGCTTTCGGTTCTACACCGGCTCCGCTCCCTGAGGCAGTGCAGGTCTCAGTCTCAGCGCCGGTCTCAATGCCGGTCTGAGTCTGAGCGCCGATCTCAGTCTCAGCACCGGTCTGCGTGTCGGTCTCAGTCCCCGATGCCACCGATGGGCCCAGCAATAACATCGGTTGACCATTGGTAAGGCTAAAAAATTCGTTTGCCGCCCGGTAGGCATCGTCGCAATCACCAGAACCCTGTCCTTCATCATTGCTAGCCATGTTTCCTATGATTAAATCTAGTCAATTAATTCTAGACCTAATAAAATGAATAATGACATAAAAAAGGCCTATTGTTTTGCAAGAATGTTGACTCCTTCCTGGTGCGGCAAATCACGGGCACTCGATATGTCCTAGTTTGTAGCACAAGTCATGCCGAAATTCACGGAAAATTTCGGCATGACCTTTGCTAAAAAGTGGACAAATCGAGAACCTAAAATTTGCCGGAAAAGAAATGAATCAACATTCCGGCAAAACATAGGCCACTAAGCATCATTCCCTGGAAACAGTGTCCAAATATACACGAGCAACCACATGTCCAAATTTCGCAAGCTAATTCAAAAACAAAGTGTAGAAGAAAATTCATTTAACTACTAATAGAACAAAATTCAGTTAACTTTAGTGCTCTATAATGATGAAAGGAAAAAAATCAGTTAACTACTAATTTCATTCATTTAGGTTATTCATTTAACATCACCTAATTAACCTACTGTACCACTAGTACTAGCAGCACTACTAAGCTAATTAACCTAGCAAAACTCTAGTGCCCTAACTGAAAAACATCTAATTAACATCTACTAGTACCACTATTGCCCTAACCTAATTAACATCTACTAGTATCACTATATACTATAAAAGCAGCATCTACACTAATTAAACCCTACTGCCCTAACTAACTTTTGCTCTACTAATTTTTCTCTACTAATTTTTTCTCTAAAATGCAGAGAGAGATGAATGGGGGGGGAGGGGTGGGGGACTTACAGAGAGGGGAGAGAGGGCGGGCTCGGGCACGGGCAACGGCGGTCCTGGGCGGGCTCGGGCGGCGGTGAGGTGGAGGGCGCCGACGGTGACGTCGAGGGCGGCCTCGGGCGGCGGCGGTGAGGCTGAGGGCGGCCTCGGGCGGCGGCGGTGAGGATGACGGCGGCCTCGGGGGGAGATGGTGAGGTTGCGGGCGTCCACGCCGGCAGGAGACAACGACGAAGTGGGCGACGGCGAATTAGGGAGACGGCGGCGAGGGCGAGGGATTTGAGGAAGAAGTGGTGGCCGAGGGGCGCGGGGGGGGGGGGAACACCGCTGTTTAAGTGAAACGTAATGGTAGCGAGTTTCCGGAAACGCGCTATAGCTATGTTAGCTATAGCGCGTTTACTAAAACCCGCTACTGCTATTCCTTTCTCCTTTTTTCCTTTTTTCTTTTATTTTTCTTTACAATTTATTTTTTTCCTTTTTCCTTTTTCTATTTCTTTCATTTTCATTTACTTTTCTACTTGTTTTTCACTTTATTTTATTTACGTTAGCAGCAGCGCCTTACACGTAAGCGCGCTACAGCTAAGGAGCGTAGCAGTAGCGCTGGGCCAGTATACGCGCTACTACTAGGTTGGGCTAGCCATGTGCGCCCAGTTCAAACATAGCAGCAGCGCTTTTCGCCAGTACGCGCTACTGCAAAAGTCGTAGCAGTAGCCCGGTTTATTTACGCGCGCTGCTACTAATTAGCAGTAGCGTTTGATTTTGTACAGCGCTACTAGTAACATTCTATGTATAAGGTTTTCCCTAGTAGTGTAGAACTGCACATAAGATATTGCAATCTGGTTTTTATTGGCCTACTCTCTTCAAGGATGCCTGTAAGTTTGTCTTATCTTGTGATGAATGTCAAAGAATTGGTAATATTAGTAGACGTTAAGAAATGTCTATGAATTATTCACTTGTTATTGAACCATTTGATGTTTGGGGCATTGACTATATGGGACCCTTCCTTCCTCTAATGGATATACACATATTTTAGTTGCTGTTGATTATGTTACTAAGTGGGTAGAAGCTATTCCAACTAGTAGTGCTGATCGTAACACTTCTATTAAAATGCTTAAAGAAGTTATTTTTCGAAGATTTGGAGTCCCTAGATATTTAATGACTGATGGTGGTTAACATTTTATTCATGGTGCTTTCCGTAAAATGCTTGCTAAATATGATGTTAATCATAGAATTGCATCTCCTTATCATCCTCAGTCTAGTGGTCAAGTAGAATTGAGTAATAGAGAGCTCAAATTAATTTTGCAAAAGACTGTTAATAGATCTAGAAAGAATTGGTCCAAGAAACTTGATGATGCATTATGGGCCTATAGAACTGCATATAAAAATACTATGGGTATGTCTCCGTATAAAATGGTTTATGGAAAAGCATGTCACTTACCTCTCGAACTAGAACATAAGGCATATTGGGCTATTAAAGAACTCAACTATGATTTTAAACTTGTCGGTGAGAAGAGGTTATTTGATATTAGCTCACTCGATGAATGGAGAACCCAAGCCTACGAAAATGCCAAGTTGTTTAAAACAAAAGTTAAAAGATGGCATGATAAAAGGATAAAAAAGCATGAGTTTAATATAGGTGATTATCTATTTCTATACAACTCTCGTTTAAGATTTTTTGCAGGAAAACTTCTCTCTAAATGGGAAGGTCCTTACGTTATCGAGGAGGTCTATCGTTCCGGTGCCATAAAAATCAACAACTTCGAAGGCACAAATCCGAAGGTGGTGAACGGTCAAAGAATCAAACATTATATCTCAGGTAATCCCATAAATGTTGAAACCAATGTTATTGAAACAATAACCCCGAAGGAATACATAAGGGACACTTTCCGGAACGTTTCAGACTCCGAAAAGGAATAGGTATGTGGTACGGTAAGTAAACCGACTCCAAAACAGTTTTTAAGGCAATATTTCTCCGTTTTGGAATATTTAGGAAAATAGAAAAATAAGAAGCAATCCGTGAAGGACACGAGGGCTCCACGAGGTTGGAGGGCGCGCCCTACCCCCCTGGGCGCACCCCCTACCTCGTGGGCACATCGTGTGCTCTCCAAACTCCGTTTTCTTACACGACACGTATTTTGGTCGGTAAAAATTCATTATATAATCTCCCAGAGGTTTTGACTCCCGTATCACGCAAAAATCCCCTGTTTTTGTTTCGAGCTGTTTTTCTGACAGATTTAGATCGTCATGTCGTCCTCAAGCGCCCCCAAGGACCAGTTCTTTGAGAAGGTCATCAACCCCTACCTCACAGAAGTGCTGCAACACCCTCAAACCATTGAGATTCGTGAGGGGTTGTTGCACATCCGCGATGTTGAGGGACCAAGGAAGACCGGAAGCACGGAGGCAAGGCTCGAGGCATTGGAGCAAGAAGCTTTCAAGTGTCAGGAGATGGTGGAACATGGACTCGATTCCAATCACATTATGATCACAGAGTTCACCAACAACCACAAAATGGACGTCAAGGACATTGGGGAGGCCATCTTCAAGCTTCATGAGAAAAACAAGCACCTCCAAGCCCAGATCTAACCTGCAAAATCAAAACTGTGAGTATGAATATAGATTCAAGAGGATGAGTTTGGCTGCAGATTTGAGGTTTCAGGAGACTCGGTCATCCTTCTATGATGGTGAGCCTATGCCTTGGAAGAAGGACGACAAGCCTACGCCATCAACAAAGTCACCACCGTCTCCACCAACAAAGAAGAATTGAGTATCTGGTATGGGCACTCCCCTTGGCAACTGCCAAGCTTGGGGGAGTGCCCCGGTATCGTATCACCATCACTTTTACCTTTACCGTTTTTCTTAGTTCAATCCTTTTGGTAATATCTTGATCTAGTAGAATAAAAGTTCTTAGTATGATCTAGTTGTGAGTTTTGCTTTATGATTCCTCTATGTAATCGAGTCCGTGAGCTATATAATAAAGATTAGTGTTGAGTCAAGGGCTTGATTATTTTGCCATGATCCTAAGGGAATAAAAGAAAAGAGAAAGAAATAAAAAGAAACAAAGAGATCATGTGAATCTCATGGAGAGTAATGAGCTCACATAGAAAAAGTATGATGAATAAAAGTTGTTGAGAGTTGACGAACATAGTTTTGGTCATCGTTGCAATTAATAGGAAGTAATAAAGAAAGAGAGGTCTTCACATATAGATATACTATCTTGGACATCTTTTATGATTGAGAGCACTCATTAAAATATGACATGCTAAAGAGTTGATGTTGGACAAGGAAGACAACGTAATGGGTTATGTTTTCTGACATCTGAGATAAATTATATTGTCATGGATCATCCAACATGGTTGAGCTTGCCTTTCCCTCTCACGCTAGCCAAATTCATCGCACCAAGTAGAGATACTACTTGTGCTTCCAAATACCCTTAAACCAGTTTTGCCATGAGAGTCCACCATACCTACCTATGGATTGAGTAAGATCCTCCAAGTAAGTTGTCATCGGTGCAAGGCAATAAAAATTGCTCTCTAAATATGTATGATTTATTAGTGTGGGAGAAAATAAACTTTATATGAGCGTGTGATATGGAAGAAATAAAAGTGATAGACTGCATAATAAAGGTCCATATCACAAGTGGCAATATAAAGTGACGTTCTTTCGCACTAAGATTTTGTGCATCAAACCATAATAGCGCATGACAACCTCTGCTTCCCTCTGCGAAGGGCCTATCTTTTACTTTTATCCCCTACCTTGCATAAGAGTCATGGTGATCTTCACCCTTCCTTTTTACATTTCATCCTTTGGCAAGCACAGTATGTTGGAAAGATCCTGGTATATATGGCTAATTGGATTTGAGTTTTCATGAACTATAATTGTTGACATTACCCTTGAGGTAAAACGTTGGGAGGCAAAACTATAAGCCCCTATCTTTCTCTGTGTCCGATTAAAACTCCATACCCATAAGTATTGCGTGAGTGTCAACAATTGTGAAAGACTATATGATAGTTGAGTATGTGGACTTGCTGAAAAGATCTTATATGTTGACTCTTTCCCATGTTATGATAAATTGCAATTGCTCCAATGACTAAGATTATAGTTTGTTTGTTGTCAATGAAGTTTACGATTCATACTTCAAATTGTGATTGAATTATTACTCTAGCATAAGAAATCATATGACAAGATTTATATAAGTTGCTATTCTAAGAATGATCATGATGCCCTCATGTCCGTATTTTATTTTTATCGACACCTCTGTCTCTAAACATGTGGACATATTTTTCGATTTTGTCTTTCGCTTGAGTACAAGCGAGGTCTAAGCTTGGGGGAGTTGATACGTCCATTTTGCATCATGCTTTTATATCGATATTTATTGCAT
The DNA here is from genome assembly GCF_003073215.2 of Triticum urartu. Lineage (NCBI taxonomy): Eukaryota > Viridiplantae > Streptophyta > Magnoliopsida > Poales > Poaceae > Triticum > Triticum urartu. Next base: position 655,434,569 of record NC_053024.1, on the reverse strand, counting down.
TATGGGCTGCTATTACACATTATGTCACAATACTTATGCCTATTCTCTCTTATTTTACAAGGTTTACATAAAGAGGGAGAATGTCGGTAGCTGGGATTTTGGGCTGGAAAAGGAGCAAATATTAGAGACCTATTCTGCACAGCTCCAATAGTCCGTAAACTTCACGGAAGACGTTTTCCGAATATATAAAAAATACCGAGGGCAAGAAGTTCACCAAGGGGGCCACACCCTGCCCACGAGGGTGGGGGGCGCGCCCTACCCCCCTGGGCGCGCTCCCTACCTCGTGGGCCCCCTGGTGACCCTCCGGTGGCCATATTCTGCTATATGAAGTCTTTCGATGGGAAAAAAGAAGAAGCCATCTTCTCGGACGAAACTCCACCACCACGAGGCGGAACCTTGGCGGAACGGATCTAGGGCTCTGGCGGAGCTGTTCCACCGGGGAAACTTCCCTCCCGGAGGGGGAAATCATCGCCATCGTCATCACCAACGCTCCTCTCATCGGGAGAGGGCAATCTCCATCAACATCTTCATCAGCACCATCTCCTCTCAAAACCCTAGTTCATCTCTTGTATCCAATTCTTGTCTCCAAGTCCGTGATTGGTGCTAGTAGGTTGCTAGTAGTGTTAATTACTCCTTGTAGTTGATGCTAGTTGGTTTAATCGGCGGAAGATCATATGTTCAGATCCTATATGCATATTAATACCCCTCTAATTATGAACATGTTTATTCTTTGTGAGTAGTTACGTTTGTTCCTGAGGACATGGGAGAAGTCTTGCTATTAGTAGTCATGTGAATTTGGTATTCGTTCGATATTTTGATGAGATGTATGTTGTCTCTCCTCTAGTGGTGTTATGTGAACGTTGACTACATGACACTTCACCATTATTTGGGCCTAGAGGAAGGCATTGGGAAGTAATAAGTAGATGATGGGTTGCTAGAGTGACAAAAGCTTAAACCCTAGTTTATGTGTTGCTTCGTAAGGGGCTGATTTGGATCCATATGTTTAATGCTATGGTTAGGTTTACCTTAATACTTTTGTTGTAGTTGCGGATGCTTGCAATAGAGGTTAATCATAAGTGGGATGCTTGACCAAGTAAGGACAGTACCCAAGCACCGGTCCACCCACATATCAGATTATCAAAGTACCGAATGTGGATCTTATGAACGTGATGAAAACTAGCTTGACGATATTCCCATGTGTCCTCGGGAGCGCTCTTCTCTATATAAGAGTTTGTCCAGGCTTATCCTTTGCTCCAACAAGGATTGGGCTACCTTGCTGCACTTTATTTACTTTTGTTACTTGTTGCTCGTTACAAATTATCCTATCACAAAACTTCTATTACCACTTATTTCAGTACTTGCAGAGAATACCTTGCTGGAAACTGCTTATCATTTCCTTCTGCTCAACGTTGGGTTCGACACTCTTACTTATCGAAAGGACTACGATAGATCCCCTATACTTGTGGGTCATCACATACAAAGGATAGAGAGGAGATGGGCACGAGAATGGAGAGAGTACAGGTATGTCACTCCAAAATATATGAAGAAATTCGCTCTTCACCCTCCCTGCCCAAGACCTCCATTGGCACCTGGCCAAGAAGCTGATCGCACTAGCCTCAAGCGCGTTGAGGACTATCCTAATGAATGGGCAAAGCGTCAAGCTAAGTTGGCCAAAGTAGCAAAAGAGGCAGTGAGGAAATTCAATGAAGACTCTGCTGCTGCCACTGTTGAGGCCTCTGCTAGCAAGCCGAAGAAGACCATGCCTAAGAAGCCCGCACACAATACCAGTGCCTCTTCTTCTTCAATGCCCTCACAGCCAAGCTCCTCTGCAATGCCCTCACGACCAACTGTTGCTAAGCCCTCACGGCCAATTCCTCAAGCCGCCCTAGTTCCTCAAGTTATAAAATCCTCAGCTCCTCCTTCAAAGTCCTCAGCACCTATGCATCTCGCCTCGTGCCAAAGGACAACAGGCATCTCTATTGCCTCAGGAGCCTATGCAAGGTTATCAGCTCCTCTGCATTCTACAACTGGCCATACTTTGCTGAAGACCAAGGCCACTGCTGGACGAGGCACTAGACCTAGGCCTCAAAAGAAGTAGGTTGCCTTTCAAGTACCGTCCTATGAGGACGAAGCTGATGATGAAGAACTTGAAGAAATCATCAGAGACAGACAGCACAGGGTTGCTAGAGCCAAAGGCAGTAACATGCCATTGATGCTGGATCCAAAGTTGATCCTCGACTTCATCGACTTGTGGCACAAGGACCCCAACACACCTCTGCCTGAGATGAACCTCACTCCTGGTCAAAGTCATGTGTTGACTACCTTCATTGACGAAGAGAAATGGAAATTTGAGAAGGCCAAGCAGCTGAAGAAAGCGCAGTACAAGACAGAGCGCCTTCTGAAGAAAAACATTGTGACAATGACCACTGATGAACCCATTGCTACTCAGACGGAGATAAAAAACCTCAATGATGAATTTGACGCGTACCATGCAGATTGTCTTGGAGCCAAGGTCAGATTTGTAAAGTTAGCTGAAAAATTCACTACCAATGTTGCAGCTCCAACGCAACAAGAAATTCCTCTGGCTGAAGCATCTGCTCAGCCTACTAAAGAAAATGCCAGCACCGCTGATGACAATCAGGCTGCTGAAGAAAATGCTACTACTAGGGCTGATGACTGCATTCCAGCCGCTGATGAAACTGCCAGGGAAACCACTAGTGTTGCGCCTGAAGAAACTGTCAGGACAGCTGAAGCTTCAACCGCTATGCCTGAAGAAACCGATCACGCCAGGGCAACTGCATTAGTTGTGCCTGAAGAAACAGAACCAATTTCCTCTACTCCTCCAGCACCTACACCAAGTCCTATTCTTCGTTCTGCATTAGAAGCAAAGAAGACCAAGGCTGCGCATGCCATCAAAGGAACTCGTTCCTTTTGATGAAGAATACGTTATCCCAAGCGAATCCGATGAAGATATTCCTTCTGCTGCTTCTTCAGAGCAGTTGGATGAAGAAATTGAAGTGGATGCAATCCCTTCAACCCCGGTTGTCTCATCGCCCATGCCTCAGTTTACTGCTGAAGAGGCCGGCGTTGAAGAAATGAGTGGAGAAGATGAGGATGTGGACATTGGGTGCACAACGCCAGTGATTAATGATGACTTTTGGGAAAGTCAGCACCCCAATTCTCCTTTATTCACTCCTCTGCAACAAATTCCTCAGTCCCCAGTGACTACTGAAGTTGAAATGGGATCTGAAGAACCACACCCCACTTCGTCTATCCCTGAAGAGATTCCAGCCACTAGTGCTGATGAAATTGCTGCTGAAGAATTGAAGACCCAGGCTGCCACTGAAGAAGAAACTGAAATTCCTCAGCCTGCGGATCCTGAGATTGCGATTCCTAAGGTTGTGATGCAATTGACTGACACTCCTCACCCCAAGCCAAAGGATCCTTTCTCAAAGAAGCAAAAATTCAAGGCTGATGACTTCTTCCACGAGCATGTATTCTTCATGAACTACAACCCATATGACTCTACTCGTCTTAGAAGGAAGCGTTTTTGGACTACCAGCCAAGCAAACTTCTATTCTTCGCTGCTTTTCAACAAAGACAAAGTCTTCGACCATGAGCACATTCCTCACGTGGACATGGAATCACTGCCTTGCTTCGCGCCAGTCCTCAGTGTTCTTCATGATGCTGGACTGCTCAACTTTTGCACTGATATTGTTGATTGGAATGAAGAGCTAATTCTTCAGTTCTACGCAACACTGCACATCACAGGAGATGTTGAAGATGTGAACTCTTGGGTATTGGTCCGGATGATAGAGAATACTCACTTCAAACCACCAGCCTCTGAATTGCTTCATGCCCTTCCTGTCAGTCCTCCCCTTGAAGGCGCTCGTTGCATATATCATGAACCTGAACTTACCGCTCACTACATGCAAGTGTTGATGAAGCCGCTGAAGCCCGGTCAAGTCCCAAGGACCAAGTTCCTCGTGAAGGAATTGCTGTTTGTGCCTAGAACTTTCTATCGCATTCTGACGAAGACATTGAGTCCAATAAAAGGCCACGATTCGAATGACGAAGAAGGTGTTGGCAACATGAAGAATCTGCTATTCAATATCATACATGGCATTCCTATCAACTATCATTATTTCTTCATGAGGACTCTAGAAAATGTTGCACTCTCTCCATTTGAGTTGAAGCCTTATGCTCCTTGGATTATGAGATTCCTCAGAACAAGATTTTCACTCAACTGCAAGGCTGATTTTCAGAATCACCTTAGTTACCTGCCCCCAATAGAAGTCCTCAAGCGGACATTTTCCTCATCTGATGAAAAGGGCAAGGCTGCTGCAATTATTGATGAAGGCATTCGTCCATTGGATGGTCTGTTCTGCAAAGTTGCATCCTACTCCACCAATGATGACTCTGCCGCAAATGGTTCAAAGCAAAATCCTCAAGGCACAGCTCCAAGGGTGATGACTGATCGTGAGCTTCTCCTCAGTCTTCACCAGAAGGTTGATCGCAACCACAAATGGGTTAAGCATCAGTTTGGTTCTATTCTTCATAACATGACTGCTACACACAATGCAGTGAAGAAAAACCATTACTACCTCCATGAAGTCTTCGGTCGCACCTGGGCTGTTTTGTCACATCTGTATGGTGAAGATGATATGAAGCAAATGGGTTTCAAGCAGGACTTTCGCTGGTCTCAACCACCAGTGAAGAAATTCAAGAAGCAAATGCTGCTGATTCCCCTGAATGTTCTGTTGGCCGTAACTGCCCGGATTGCCTTGGTTTTGAAAGCCAAAATTAGAACCTCCACCACCATAACCCGGGCCATGAGAGCCGGAACCTGAGCCGCAACCTGGCCCATGATTGTTTTGAAAAAGATTGGAATTTTTGTACTCCTTCATAATGAAGCAATCCTTCCAGAGGTGAGTGTATGGCCTCTCCCGGGTACCATGCCTTGGGCAGGGCATGTTTAGCTGCCGCTCAAGGTCAAAACCTGACCCTCTGATCCGTGGAGGCGGCTTTCCCTTACGTTGATGTCCATTATTCTGTGTATTGGTGTTAGCCACAAAATCCAAACTATTATCAGCTTTGCGCTTACCGTTGCCTCCCTGATTTGCTGGGTTATGCTGCTGCCCTGTGTTACCGCCGCTCTTCTTTCCCTTCCCCGACTTTTCCTCAGACTCAGGGTCCTTGGTACCATCAGAGTCGGCATACTTAACCAGAGCCGCCATCAGCTTCCCCGTATCATTGCACTGACGCTTGAGTCGCCCTAACTTCTGCTTAAGGGGCAAAAAACGACAGTTCTTCTCTAACATCAAGACTGCTAAGCCGGCATTAATGCAATCCGACGAATGCAGGATAGTCGAGACCCGGCGCACCCAATGGGTTGTTGACTCGCCTTCTTCTTCGATACAGGAATCTAAATCCACAATCGACATAGGCTGCTTGCATGTATCCTTAAAATTCTGGATGAAGCGGGCTTTTAACTCGGCCCACGATCCAATGGAGTTAGCAGGTAGCCCTTTGAACCAATTGCGGGCCGTCCCCTCCAACATCATCGTGAAGTACTTAGCTCATGCAGCATCATCAACATCCAAGAGCTCCATTGCCATCTCATAACTCTCGACCCATGCTTCAGGGGGTAAGTCCGCTGTGTAATTGGGCACCTTACGAGGACCTTTGAAATCCTTAGGCAAGCGTACGTTGCGTAAAGCCGACACCAAACATGGCACTCTCAAGGTTCTAGAGGTTACCCCCGTCTCCACCGAAGTTGTCGGATAAACCGGGAAACGTTGATGAGTCCTTTGCTGAGCCGCCAACTCAGCTCCCTGGCGTGCTCTGCCCTGATCTACCAAATACCGAGCATTTGCACCACCGCGCGCCGGGTCGTGTCCACGCGGCGGGTTACGGTGTCTCTCACTGCTTGAAATGGCCGGTGAATCAATTTTTCTACTATAACTCCGGCTTGGGCGAGGGGATGAATGAATCCTCTCACGACTATACGAATAAGCCTCCTTGTAAGTGCATTTAGTGACCCTTAGTGATTTTGGTGTATTGAAGACTTATAGGTTAAGGGACTGATGCGTTTGTTAGTGTAGACATGTCTATAAGTCTATTAGGAGTTTGATATTTACAGAGAAAGTCGACCCCTAAAAATTAAGTTCTTCGACTGAAGACTTTGGATTTCTGAAGACTTTTTGAAGACTTTGAAAGTGAAGAAATTGGTGTGACCATGAAGACTTGGTATTCATTCGAGGAACATGAAGCGTGAAGACTTTTGTTTTCGTAGTTTCATTTTCTCTTTCTTGAGTCATAGGAAACATCGTATTGTTAAAGGGGGTCGAGGAAATACTAAGGAAAAGTTTCCAAGTGATGCTCAACTCAAAATCCTACACCTACCAATCCCTTCGAGTGAAGCCATTGGAAATCTCATGCAGTTCAGTCAACTTCTTCAGTGACAGAGATGAAGTTCTTCTGGTCTCTGAAGAATTTGTTCTAACTGAGGAGTTAGAAATTCACCAGTGCGGATTGCCTACAAGTGAGGAACATGAGAGCCCTGAGGAATTTGATAGTCAAATTTCCGACCGTTGCTGTGCTACGCGCTAGCTGTCAAAAAATATCTTCCCACCTAACGGTTATATCATTGAAGGGCATTTATGTCTTATCATGTCGGGCTGTTCCCTAGGCTATAAATAGCCGCCCCCTACAACCACTAGCTGGTTGGCTGCTCCGAGAGAAACTGACACTTGTCATTTGAGTGCATCCGATCCTCCGAGGACTTTGAGCGAAAATCATCAAGTGAGGAAAACCCAAACCCAAACACCTACAAAACCAAAGTGATTGAGCATCACTGAAGAGATTGATCCTGCGTGGATCCGACGCTTGTTACCTTTGAAGACTGTGCATCTTCCAGACGGTTAGGCGTCATGGTCTAGAGCATCCAAGAGGAAATTGTGGATCACCGAGTGACCGAGTCTGTGAAGGTTTGGAAGTCACCTGAAGACTTACCACGAGTGATTTGGCGAGGTCTGTGTGACCTCATCTCAAGGGGAATTGTGAGGACTAAGTGTCCTAAACTGCGTGTTCAGGACTGTGTGTCCTCAGATTTGAATACCTAGCCGCCCTAACCAGACGTACAACTATCACAGCAGTTGGAACTGGTCTACCAAATCATTGTCTTCACCAAGCCTACCGGTTCTATTTCCTCAACCCTCCCATTTCCTCATTACCGTGTTGTGTGCTTGTTCATATCTGTTTGAAGACTTTGACTGAAGACTTTCCCAATTTCCTCAGTTCAATTTCTTCAGTCTGTTTGTCTTCATCCTGTTTATCCTATGATTACGCTTTCTGTACTCTGTGCTTGTCTTCATTTCATCATGATTACCATGCTTATGTTCTGTTATGTTTACATCTGAGTACTTATTCTGCTGCAAGTAGTTCTTCTCTTAGGAATTTCCTCACCCTGAAATTCCTCAGTGAAGAATTCATAAAAATCGCCTATTCACCCCCTCTAGTCGACTTAACGCACTTTCACTCCTGCTGTACCAATGCTGTCTGAAGAAGCTCCCTAGCCCTCCGTGTTTCAACCGCAGTTGGAGACTTGCCTTCCACCGGGAGAGCCGCCAATCGCGATGCCGCAGTGATCATGCTATCCAAAGGGTTATAGTAATGACCCGGTGGTGTTGGAACATACTGCGGTGGAACATTGTTCAGACGAGGCGGATCCGTCACGCGTGGCTGAGTCGGCGCTCCAGCCCTAGGCGTGGTTACCGCCTGGTTTACCTCTGGCGGGTCACTGGTCCCTGCACCGGTGCCTTCTCCTCATTATGTCGTTTGAAGCATTCTGATCCAATGAGAGCTGGAAGGAATCAGCCTGGATCCGTTGTGCCTGAGCATCTAGAACAGCTCGTTCCGCCGTCATCCTCGCGTCCTCAGCCGCCAGATCCTCCTTGGCTTGAGCTATCTGATCCCACAGTTTTACAATTTCTGTGTTATGCCGATCTTGATCTGCCGGGTTGACTTCTGCTGTTACCAATGTTGTCAAGGTGTCCAGTAAGTTGGACAAGACCTGAGCCGGCAGGCACGCGGGACCTCTTGCCCCACGCCGTCACCGTTGCTGACCCGGAAATCATTGCTGCCGCCATTGAAGAATTATGCACTGGCTGTGTGCTGACCATGAAAATCGCGGCCCGGTTCGGCGGCTCACAGGGGTCTAGAATACTATCGCCATCGGAACAACCTCCAAGCCTGCCATCCTGCAGTTGATACAACGAAGTAGTCTCACCCGTGGACAAATCACCATCAGAGTAGATATCCGTCTCACCACCAGACACGGATCCTTCCTCAAGTTCTGCTCCATGGATGAACCCCACGAAAGCACGTTTCATGGCGGGCTGAACTCGGGCGGGTCTCGCTCAATGAGCCGTCTCGATGATGTCGGTGCAGATGTCTGGCTCAGGGCCCGGCTCGCCGATTTTGCCTATGAAAATGTGGATTCCGCCGAAGGGGACCCGGTACCCGTACTCAATTGAGCCAGCCTCAGGGCCCCAGCCTGCATCATCGATGTAGAGCTTGCCCTGCTACTCTTGGTCATCCGGCCCACAGCGTATCCCTTGATCCCTTTGAAGTTGCCCTTCAAGAACTCGAAACCACCGTGTGCTAGCCCCACGGTGGGGGCCAAATGTCGTGGAATTGTCACGGCAGATGTCCTAGTGTGAGGACTTAGTCGTGGACCATCGCACTTGGTTAGCTTAAAGGGCTTAAACGAGACAAATGACACATGAATTTATACTGGTTTGGCCCCTTACGGTGAAGGTAAATGCCTACTCCAGTTGAGGTGGTATTGCTTAAGTCTCAATTACCAGGGAGCGAATACGCTTAACCTAGCTTTCGATCTCTTATTTCTTGCCCTAAGTCGCCACCGGGTCGTCCCTTTATATACACAGGTTGACGCTCGGCGGTTTACAGAGTCCCGGCAGGCTCATAAACGTGTCCGGCTCAGTGACTAACTGCACATGCCTTATACTACAAGTTACATATATATGACGGTTTACAATTGTTTGGGCCTTAAGTCGCCTTCGGGCTCCGGGCTTTGTCATCTGCATAATAGACTACCGCCTTAAGCATCTTCATGGGCCTTGTCTTGATAAACCGCCAGGGACTTAACCCGGCCCCTCCTGGGCCGGTTAACCCAATAGTCATATCCCCAAAACAATCCCTTCACGGTCATTCACAAAAGTGAGATCTGATAAAGATAGTAAAGTAAATATTTTTGGTATTTTTGTTGTATAGATTGGAAAGTAAAGATTGCAAAATAGTAAATGAGATGCGATGTAAACAAAAGAGATGCAATAATAAGAAAGAGACCCCGGGGCCATAGGTTTCACTAGTGGCTTCTCTCAAGATAGCATGTATTACGGTGGGTGAACAAATTACTACCGAGCAATTGATAGAAAAGCACATAGTTACGAAGATATCTAAGGCAATGATAATGAATATAGGCATCACGTCTGTGTCAAGTAGACGGAAACGATTCTGCATCTACTACTATTACTCCACACATTGACCGCTATCCAGCATGCATCTAGAGTATTAAGTTCATAAGAACAGAGTAACGCATCAAGCAAGATGACATGATGTAGAGGGATAAAGTCAAGCAATATGATATAAACCCCATCTTTTTATCCTCGATGGCAACAATACAATATATGTGTGTAACATCCCAATTTTCAATTTGGATGTTATACATAGATCATCATATGCATATCATAATTTTAATTGCATTTGGTTGTGATCCTAGAATTCTTAAGCAACTCAAGGACCCAAGGAGAGAGTTAGAGGTTTCACTAAATTTTCATATTTCAATTTTTTTAGATTTGAAAAGAGGATCAATTTGATTTTAATATTTTCTCTCCAATTATTTCCAACAACAAAAATAAATGAGAGAAGATAAAATGACTTTATTCAAAACAGTGGAGAAATATTGGAGAAGAAATTTTAAAATCAAATTAATGTTTATTTGTATTTTATTTTAATTAGGGACAAATATGCATTTTAGTCCAGAAAAATGTTCATCTTATCCTAAATATTTAGTTTGGACGGTGAAAATTGTTTCTGGTATTTTTAGATTTTTTTAATTTTATTTGGATTTTATTTTGTGGCGAAATTTATTAAAAAAATGGTTTCCTGGGCTGGGCCAGCCGAGCCGGGCCACGACCCAGCAACCCGGCGCCCTCATATCCGTGCGGACGCCGGACTCGGGCGAGGAGGAGTCCGGGTCGATCTCCGCCTCCGCCCCGCTTGCCCCTCCCGCAAGCTGGACGCCCCATCCCCCCTTTATACGTGCAGGCCCCCCGCTTCTCCTCACCACCGCCACCGCCGAGCCGAGCCAGGTCGCTGTTTGCCGCCGCCGCTGCCACTAGCCGCAACTGTCGCTCGTGCGCGCCACCGCCTCCCGGCGCAGCACCACCGCCTCGCCGTCACCTCGGCGCCGACGCCCCGCCACCGGAGCTGCCCGACCTCGCCACCACTCGCCGGAATCCCGCCGCCGGTTTTCTCCGGTTAAACGGTATAAAACCGTTCAGTTTTTCGGTTTATTTATTTTTTTAGATCGGTTTTTCGTTTTGTCTAATTAGTTTAACAAACGGTTTTCGTTCATTAGCCTCTGTTAGCGAACGTTTGTTCGTTAGAATTTTCTTTTTAATTTTATTTTTCAGCCAGGGACCTATCCGCAAATACTTTTCTTATAGATTAGTCCCTGATCTTCAAAACCTCGTTACTTTTTACTCGTTTGTCCAAATCTAGTGAAACCAACGCCAAAATCTTCATCTTGTTCCCCTCATTCCAGATAAACAACTTGAACATGGTTTTGACAATTTAAAATTTGGGTTCAAGCAGATTTGAATTCGAACTTCTTTTGATCGTAATTTGAGTTTCGTAGCTCCGATTCAATTGATTCTTTTTTGCAAATCAGAGCTCTTCACTTGGACTTTCAGTTTAGATCTTTTCTCTTGGTCTTACTTTTGCATATTATGCTTGAGTGCTGATGTATGCTATTGTTTATTCACGATAGAGTTTCCGGAGTGCGAGGCTTGCTACTACGAATCACTAGGGTTTTTCGAACGTCAGCAAGGCAAGTAACACTTTGATCACATCCCTTATTACCCAGTTTTTATGCATTAGTTTCAACCCTCCAAACATTGCATGAGTAGGACTGATAACAGGTGGGTATTTGGGAAGTAGTTGATGAGGTAGCACCTATTGTCTTATATCAAACCCTGGGTGTTTAACTACGTATGCTTATACTGCTAAGCTATGCTCGTAGATGTGGTTTGGTTTGAGAGAATTCATGAAAGATGTCAGAGATTATTGTTAACTAAGGTTTAACTTAAGGTGGCTATTTTAATACACATCTGGGTGGATTGGTTTGTGGGCACCTGGGGAACCTAGTGTTGTCCAAGGAGGTCCCGGGTAATCCGTGTGATCATCCTATGGGTCGCCACCCAGGCTCAAAGGGATCATTATGTTATTCATGCTGGAAACTTCCGTGTGCAGCCACAAGCCATTATGGGCTCTGGCATAGTTGAGCATGTTGTGTGACCTCTTATAGTGGTAGACTAGCAGATGTAGGGGATGTAGGTGGTACTGTCTACCCATCGTAACGAGCTAACGCTTCTGAAAGACTGTGTGTCGGTCATTTGTTTCTCAAACATCATGCAATGTGAGAAATAAAAAGGAGGAGGTCGAGTCTTGTGGTGAAAAGTGCGCAAACCTCTATAGAGTGTACAAACTAATCATGGATAGCCGTGTCCCCGGTTATGGACATCTTGAGTATCTGGTACTTGAATTATTATGTTGATCTCATCACTTTACTTAATTAATTTGTTGGGTTATGAACTTTTTTAATTGGGATTTGAGTTGGGGTTACCTTCTCAATGGGTTTCAACCAACTTGGTAGTTAAATAAAATATATTCCATTATTGTAGGAAAAACTAGCTGTCACACCCACGATGCGGCTATATCTCCCACGTGTCGGAGCACGACTTAGAGGCATAATCGCATTGTAGGCATGTCGCAAGAGGGGTAATCTTTACACATCCCATGTACTGAATAAGAAAGGGACAAAGAGTTGGCTTACAATCGCCACTTCACACAATATATGAATATAGCATTACATCATCCAGAATACAATTAAGGTCCGATTACGGAACCAAAATAAAGACAACCCCTAATGCAATAGATCCCCGATCGCCCCAACTGGGCTCCTCTACTGATCGAAAGGAAACGAAACAACACAACGAACATGATCTTCATCGAGCTCCTCCTTGAGCTTGGTTGCATCACCTGCACGGTTATCATCGACACCTGCAACTGGTTTTGGAAGTAAACTGTGAGTCACGGGGACTCAGCAATCTCACACCCTCGCGATCAAGACTATTTAAACTTATGGGTAGGAAAAGGTAGTGAGGTGCAGCTGCAACAAGCACTAGCATATATGGTGGCTAACTTACGCAGATGAGAGCGAGAAGAGAAGCAAAGCACGGTCGTGAACTAGAAGTGATCGTGAAACTACTTACGATCAAGCATAACTCCAACGCCGTGTTCACTTCCCGGACTCCGCTAGAAAGGGACCATCACGGCTACACACGCGGTTGATGCGTTTTTAATTAAGTCAAGTGTCAAGTTTTCTACAACCGGACATTAACAAATTCCCATCTGCCCATAACCACGGGCACGGCTTTTGAAAGTTCAAAACCCTGCAGGGGTGTCCCAACTTGGCCCGTCACAAGCTCTCACGGTCAACGAAGGATATTCCTTCTCCCAGGAAGACCCGATCAGACTCGGAATCCCGGTTACAAGACATTTCGACAATGGTAAAACAAGACCAGCAAGACCGCCCGATGCGCCGACATCCTGATAGGAGCTGCACATATCTCGTTCTCAGGGCAACACCAGATGAACACTACGTACAGCTAAAACCGGCCCTCAAGTTTCCCCGAGGTGGCACCGCAAGTGGCTCTGGTTCGGACCAACACTCAGACAAGCACTGGCCCCGGGGGGTTAAAATAAAGATGACCCTTGAGTCTGCAGAACCCAAGGGAAAAAAGGCTAGGTGGCAAATGGTAAAACCAAGGTTGGGCCTTGTTGGAGGAGTTTTATTCAAGGCGAACTGTCAAGGGGTTCCCATTATAACCCAACCGCGTAAGGAACGCAAAATCAAGGAACATAACACCGGTATGACGGAAAACTAGGATGGCAAGAGTGGAACAAAACACCAGGCATAAGGCCGAGCCTTCCACCCTTTACCAAGTATATAGATGCATTAATTAAAATAAGAGATACTGTGATATCCCAACAAAATCCATGTTCCAACAAGGAACAAATCCATCTTCACCTGCAACTAACAACGCTATAAGAGGGGCTGAGCAAAGCGGTAACATAGCCAAACAACGGTTTTCTAGGACAAGGTGGGTTAGAGGCTTGATATGGCAATATGGGAGGCACGATATAGCAAGTAGTAGGTATCACAGCATAACAAAAGAGCGATCAACTAGCAAGCAAAGATAGAAGTGATTTCGAGGGTATGGTCATCTTGCCTGAGATCCCGCAAGGAAGAAGAACGAGTCCATGAACAAGACAAATGGACGTAGTCGAACGAATCCTCACAAACGCGACGTTATCGGAACTAACCCGAAGAAGCAACACTGGAAAGAAGCAAACAACATAGTAAACAACCACCACATAAACATGGCATGATGCACAACCAAGTATGATGCATGTCCGATTTAAAGAGGCATGGCATGGCAAAGTGCACAAACAACACTACAAGTTAAGTGGAGCTCAATATGCATCGGGATGCATATTGACAAAACACCACATTCCATTATTTAGTTCAATCTCGTTTATGTACCCAACAAAATTAAATGTTGATTAACATGGCAAGAGGTGAAGCAAATGATAACTACCTATCTAGGCAAGTTTAAATGAGGCCGGAACAACAAACAACAAGTCCAGAAAAATCCTCACATGCATTTAGCAATTTAAAGCAAACAACAATTTTAAACATCTTAATGTTGTTAACATGATGCAGATGACATGTTCAAGTTTATGCAATTTTTATTAAAAGTTGGCAAGAGCATTATGAAGCATTTGTCACCATGGCGGACACGAAAGGGGTGCCACGGCAACGAATCCGAAAATGATGCCACGACAACATATCGGTTCCAGTAGCTCACGGAGATACCGGTGCAAAAGGTGGTGTGGCGGGAGCGGAATAACTAGAGATGGTGGGGTGATCCCGGTTACCGGGTGTCCCACGAGACGACGGTATGGCAACGGGGAACATGCAAGAAACACGTCGGGCACGGTGCAAACGCGAGCATTTCATACAACACGCAACATTCGTTCATGGGTGTCGTCTCGGTGGTTATACCTTTGAAGCGTGCAATTTCGGAACAGATCAAGTCGGCGTTGAGGAAGTAGTGGAAGTCGACGTTCTCGCGACGGCAGTGGAAGTAGACGTTCTCACGACGGTAGTGGAAGTAGAGGTACACATCTCAATGAGGAATTAGTCGTTTTTGTTCGCGAAGCGGTGGTGGTACATGGTCATCGAGGAACTTGACGAATCCACGTTCAACAGTAGTTGTACACGGGTCTTCGGCCACGGTAGTAGTCGTTCAACGTTTTCGTAGATGTTCAGGGTCACGGCGAGAAACTTGGCGTCCACGGAGTCTTCGAGGGTCTACGGTAGTGGTACACACGTCATCGGGGTACTTGTCGGATCCAAGAGGTACTTGGCGAAATGCACGTCGACGGTAATTGTACTCGTATCATCGTGTTGGAGAGGAACTTGGCGCCCAGTGTGGTACTTGGAGAAATCCTTGGAGATGGATAGTGGTATCTGGCGTCCCACGGGATCTTTGAGGTTCGGGCGAGTAGGCAAACGACGACGAAGCCGTTGGTCTTGCGTCAACAGCAACCGACAGCGAAAACGCGCGGACCAGCAACAGGGGGCTGCCTCTTGGCGATCCAGTGACAGCAGGGTATGGAGCTCGATGGAGGCGGCGCAGCGAGGAGGCAGGGGCGACGAGAGACAGCGGGGACACGGGGAAGACGGATCCGTCCGATTCCCAGCTGGAAGGAGTGCAGAACGGCGGCAAGGCAACGGGCTTGGCAGAGCCGTTCGTTGATGGCGGGGTCCTGCTCCAGTTGGGCGACGAAGACACAGGCGCAATACCCATGGCAGGGGCCGAGGCGCGGTGCTCCGGGTTGGCGGTGTCCGGCAGGGTCACGGTGGCGGCCTCCAGTGAGGGAGCCGAACGGGGTAGGTGGCGCTCGGCGTACTCCGGCGATGCGGCGATCTCCTGGCGAGGCGGCGGTGCGCCTGCTGGCTCCTGGAGTAGCGGAGCGACGGGGACCGGCAAAGTGGCGCCCCGGCGGCCGTGCTCATGAGGATGAGGTCGGAGGAGCGCCGGCAGGGGCACGGGCAGGTCGTCTGCATAGGTGGCCGGCGGGAAGAAGGGCAACGGGCGTGCGGCTCCAGGCGGAGCTCGAGCTCCCGGCGAGAAAGACGAACAGGGAGGAGGAGAGATGGGGATCGGGCAAACGGCAGGGGTGCGAGGCGTGTGTGCATGCAGCGCTGCTGGCGGCGGTGAGGGAAACGAGAGGAGATCGAGCAAAGGCTCGCTAGGGTTAGAGGGGATCGGGCATTGTTGGGCCTGGTGCGGGAGGTTGGGCGGCCCAGGTGTAGATGGCCTAGGAATTAGGCAGGGGCGCGGCTGGGCCTAGGGATGGGCCTTAGAGGCCGGCGGGCGCAATCTCTCTCTCCCTCTTCTCTTAACTAACTTATTTTCTTTAACAGAAAAGAAATTAGAGAGAGGAAAAGAAAGAGAATGTTAGGGAAGGATTTTGCGCATGGGGATAATATTTCTGGACTCAAAAAAATGTGAGGAATTTAAATAAAATGACAAGAGGATTTTTGGAGAACAATAGATTCGCACATGTTGAATTTAATTCAACATGTTTGAATTTTGAAACCCATTCGAAAGGACTCTAAATGGGCTGGGATTTTTTTAGAGGAGCCTCGATAAAAGAGATGAGAAATATTGGCAAGGTTTGACGGTCAAACTCGAATAGGAATAGACATGGAAAATATTTTGCACGTGTGTTATGGGTGATTCCGAAGATGGAATATTTAATATAGCTCCCTAATATCGGGAGGATATGTTATAAAGAGAATCACCATGTGAATTCCCTCGATTTAAATGGATCAAAGATCCATGCCATTTATTTAGTTGAGTTAAGAAAAGAAATGACAAGATGGCATGATGACATGATGCAATGCACATGATGCAATGATGATTGCAATGAACCAAGCAAATCACACGACGAAACCCGGAAACCCTAGAAGGCAACTGAAGCTCCAGTCTTGGGGCGTCACACTAGCTTTATGCAAATGATAACCATAGAGCCTACACCAGCCATATATGCATGTAGTAATAGCGGTTATTTGTTCATTGCTCTATAGTGTTATTTTGCCAGCATATTCAATGTGCTGACGCACACATGCGGCAACGTATTATGTTGTAGAGTTTTCAGACGAAGTGTAAGGTGCGCTAGGTCGTTGCCATGCACTCGGTTTTGCCGTGGAGTTGGATGGGCTTTTCTACCTTCGAAGCTTCCGCTGTTATCTTATTTAGATGGCCTTCGGCCATATTATTGAAATAAGTTCTCTCTTGAGATATTCGATGTAATAAGTGTGTGATTGAACTATGTTATAAATCCTCGAGTAATGTGTGTGTCAGCAATACCGATCCAGGGATGACACTAAAGCACAAAGACTTGACCGTCTGAGGTCGGGTGGCTACAAGGTGGTATCAGAGCACACGCTGACTGTAGGACGCGGCCACTAGGACAAGCCACATGATACTCTTCTCTACTCATTTCTGACTCTTCTTCATTTTCTACTCTATAGATGGCAGACCCAAGGAACAAGTTTACTCAACCGGATGACGACACCCCTTTCGGACGACACTTGAAGGAAGTCACTAGGTACCTGAGCATCGGAATACCAAGCTTCGCCGGGACCTACATCGCCACTCTACCTTAAGAAGAGCGCTGGACGATACGAGTACATGTTCCAGGAAGGACATTCACACCAGTTACTGAGCCCATAGAGTTCTCCTTTGATGCACCAACCTGAAGTCTAGGAAAGAGCATGGCCTCCCACATCGCCATGGGACGCATAGGCGAGGTATACAACAAGGATCTTAGGGACACCATCTACCAGATATGTGGATGCAGAGATGAGCAATGGGAGATGATTTCCACCAGGAGGGATAAGTCCATTGCAGCCTACATCCAGGAGTTAAACCAACACATTCGTCGTCAGGAGAACCAGTTGTGCGCCAGTATGATAGACATGAAGAAGGTGATGGCCAAGAACATGGAGCTAGAAGAGGAACTCAAGTCTACACGCGATGGATATGAAGAGGAAATTGTTGTACTACTGGAGAAGAATGAAGACCTGAAGAGGAAGCTAGGAATATTCATGGGAGATCCCGTGCCAGAAGAGGACAATCATCCTGAAGACTACATCATAATCGACGACACCGACTCAGACCCCGATAGTGATGATGATCATGAAGATGAAGCTGGAGCAGATATCATGGAGTCTTCCACCGATCAAAATTTCTAGTCAACCACCATATTACCATTAGTATTCCCCCATGTATATAGTAATAGTCTGAGCATTTTGTAACGGTAGCTTAGGTCGATTGTATGATCTTGTTTGAATTGAGTGGTGTGAAATGAATGTGTTTGTCTCATGTGCATATGGGTAGTGAATTTCTCCTTAGACCTCACTCTATTCTATTCTCACCCTGTTGGAAACGAGAGTTTTGGCAATGCTTCACGATATATTGATCGGTGCATAGTGCACGTATATATGGAGTACAAAGTGGGCCACAACCTCAACTATACAATGACTAGGGGTGGGCCGGGCTATACAATATACATGCACATATCATATGTTCAACACCCCCCGCAGTCAAAGCGTCACTGAAGACGCAAAGAATGGACCTAAACTCCTCAAAAACAGAAGTAGGCAGTCCTATTGTCATAACATCGGCGAACTGCTGCGCCGTCGGGACGTGGAGGACCCGGAAGTGCCCAAGAGCCACCTGCTCACGAACAAACTGTATGTCTAGTCCAATGTGCTTCGTTCGACGATGGTGGACCGGGTTGGCGGAGAGGTACATGGCGGAGACGTTGTCGCAGTAGACGAGCGTGGTCTTGTGAACATCACAAAGCAACTCCTGGAGCAGCTGATGAAGCCAAGAGCATTCAGCAGCGGTGTTAGCCACTGCCCGACACTCTGCCTCGACACTCGAGTGGGAGATGGTGGGCTGTCGCTTGGGGGACCAAGAGATCAAAGACAGCCCAAGGTAGACACAGTACCCCGAGGTGGAGCGTCGTGTGTCCGGGTAGCCAGCCTAGTCCGCATCAGAGTAGGTGACGAGGTCGGTGGAGGTGGAGGCCGTCAGCGTAAGTCCCATGGACTGGGAGCCACATATGTAACAGAGGATATGCTTCACCAGAGTCCAGTGAGAGTCGCGCAGAGCATGCATGTGAAGACAGACCTGCTGAACAACATACTACAATTCGGGGCGCGTCAGGGTCAGGTACTGCAGAGCACCCACAATGGAGCGATTGAAAGCCGCATCGGATGCAGGACAACCCTCCAGAGTGGAGACCTTGGCCTTGGTGTCGACAGGCATGGGAGCGGGCTTGCAGTTAAGCATGCCGACGCGATCAAGAAGCTCATGGGCGTAGCGTTGCTGTTGTAGGAAGAACCCATCTGGCCGTCGAACCACCTCAATGCCAAGGAAGTAGTGCAGGGGCCCCAAGTTCTTCAGGGCAAACTCATCACGAAGACGAGCAGTAAGCCGCTGGAGGAGTGCGATAGTGGATGTCGTCAGGATGATGTCGTCGACGTAGAGCAGCAAGTAGGTTGTGTCAACTCCGTGATGGTACACGAAGAGGGACGCATTGGAGTGAGTCGATGTAAATCCGAGCGTCTGCAGGAAGGCAGCAATGCGCTAGCACCAGGTCCGAGGCGCCTGCTTCAACCCGTAAAGGGAACGGGAGAGCAAACACACATGGTCTGGATGCGCGGCGTTGACGAAGCCGGTGGACTGCTCAGAGAACACCTGCTCAGCGAGGTGGCCGTGCAAGAAGGCATTGGAGACGTCCAACTGATGCACAGGCCAAGCTCGGGAGACAGCTAGCTGAAGCACGGTGCGGATCGTGCCCGGTTTAACAACCGGGGCAAAGGTGTCGGTGAAGTCCACGCCCGCACATTGCCGAAAGCCCCGAACCACCAAGTGAGCTTTATAATGCTCGAGAGTGCCATCTGGACGAGTCTTGTGCCGGAAGACCCACTTGCCCGTGATGATGTTAGCACGAGGCGGCCGAGGGAGAAGCTGCCAGGTACGGTTCCGCTGGAGCGCGTTGAACTCTTCCTCCATCGCAGCGAGCCAATGAGGATCCCGATGAAGGAAATATGCCCTAGAGGCAATAATAAAGTTATTATTTATTTCCTTATATCATGATAAATGTTTATTATTCATGCTAGAATTGTATTAACCGGAAACATAATACATGTGTGAATACATAGACAAACAGAGTGTCACTAGTATGCCTCTACTTGACTAGCTCGTTAATCAAAGATGGTTATGTTTCCTAACCATGGACAAAAGAGTTGTTATTTGATTAACGAGGTCACATCATTAGTTGAATGATCCGATTGACATGACCCATTCTATTAGCTTAGCACCCGATCGTTTAGTATGTTGCTATTGCTTTATTCATGACTTATACATGTTCCTATGACTATGAGATTATGCAACTCCCGTTTGCCGGAGGATCACTTTGGGTACTACCAAACGTCACAACATAACTGGGTGATTATAAAGGAGTACTACAGGTGTCTCCAATGGTAGATGTTGGGTTGGCGTATTTCGAGATTAGGATTTGTCACTCCGATCGTCGGAGAGGTATCTCTGGGCCCTCTCGGTAATGCACATCACTTAAGCCTTGCAAGCATTACAACTAATGAGTTAGTTGTGGGATGATGTATTACGGAACGAGTAAAGAGACTTGCCGGTAACGAGATTGAACTAGGTATTGGATACCGACGATCGAATCTCGGGCAAGTAACATACCGATGACAAAGGGAACAACGTATGTTGTTATGCGGTCTGACCGATAAAGATCTTCGTAGAATATGTAGGAGCCAATATGGGCATCCAGGTCCCGCTATTGGTTATTGACCAGAGATGTGTCTCGGTCATGTCTACATTGTTCTCGAACCGTAGGGTCCGCACGCTTAACGTTACGATGACAGTTATTATGAGTTTATGCATTTTGATGTACCGAAGGTTGTTCGGAGTTCCGGATGTGATCACGGACATGACGAGGAGTCTCGAAATGGTCGAGACATAAAGATTGATATATTGGAAGCCTATATTTGGACATCGGAAGTGTTCCGGGTGAAATCGGGAATTTTACCGGATTACCGGGAGGTTACCGGAACCCCCCGGAATGCCAATGGGCCAACATGGGCCTTGGTGGAAAGGTGAAAGGGCTGCCCCATGGGCTGCGCGCCTCCCCCCTTCCCCTAGTCCTATTAGGACTAGGGAAGGTGGCCGGCCAACCCCTCTCTCTTTCCCCACTTGGGGAGTCCTATTTGGAATAGCATTGGAAGGGGAGTCCTACTCCCAGCGGGAGTAGGACTCCTCCTATGGCTGCCGCACCCCTCCCCCTTTGCCCCTTTATATACGGGGGCAGGGGGCACCTCTAGACACACAATTGATCATTGAGATCTTTCCTTAGACGTGTGCGGTGCCCCCTGCCACCAAATTCCACCTCGATCATATTGTTGCAGTGCTTAGGCGAAGCCCTGCGTCGGTAGTACATCAAGATCGTCACCACGCCGTCGTGCTGACGGAACTCTTCCTCGACGCTTTGCTGGATCGGAGCCCGAGGATCGTCATCGAGCTGAACGTGTGCTAAGAACTCGGAGGTGCCGGAGTAACGGTGCTTGGATCGGTCGGATCGGGAAGAAGACGTACGACTACTTCCTCTACGTTGTGTCAAACGCTTCCGTTGCGATCTACAAGGGTACGTAGATCATACTCTCCCCTCGTTGCTATGCATCACCATGATCTTGCGTGTGCGTAGGAATTTTTTTGAAATTACTACATTCCCCAACAGTGGCATCCGAGCCTGGTTTTATGGTTTGATGTTATTTGCACGAGTAGAACACAAGTGAGTTGTGGGCGATACAAGTCATACTGCCTACCAGCATGTCATACTTTGGTTCGGCGGTATTGTTGGACGAGACGATCCGGACCAACCTTACGCATACTCTTATGCGAGACCGGTTCCCTCGACGTGCTTTGCACATAGATGGCTTGCGGAAGACTGTCTCTCCAACTTTAGTTGAACCGAGTGTGACTACGCCCGGTCCTTGAGAAGGTTAAAACGGAGTCTATTTGACAAACTATCATTGTGGTTTTGATGCGTAGGTGAGATGAGTTCTTACTTAAGCCCGTAGCAGCCACGTAAAACTTGCAACAACAAAGTAGAGGACGTTTAACTTGTTTTTGCAGGGCATGTTGTGATGTGATATGGTCAAGACGTGATGAGATATAAGATGTTGTATGAGATGATCATGTTTTGTTGAAGTTATCAGCAACTGGCAAAATCCTTATGGTTGTCTCTCTATTGCATAAGATGAAAGCGTCCAATAATTGCTTTACTTTATCGCTATGCGATAGCAATAGTTGCAAGAGCAATTGTTGGCGAGACGACCACGCGATGACACATTGATATAGATCAAGATGATGGAGATCATGGTGTCATGCCGGTGACGATATAGATCATGACAGTACTTTGGAGATGGAGATCAAAGAAGCAAGATGATGATGGCCATATCATGTCACGTATATTGATTACATGTGATGTTTATCTTTTATGCATCTTATCTTGCTTTGATTGACGGTAGCATTATAAGATGATCTCTCACTAAATTATCAAGAAGTGTTCTCCCTGAGTATGCACCGTTGCGAAAGTTCTTCGTGCTGAGACACCACGTGATGATCGGGTGTGATAGGTTCTACGTTCAAATACAACAGGTGCAAAACAGTTGCACACGCGGAATACTCAGGTTATACTTGACGAGCCAAGCATATACAGATATGGCCTCGGAACACGGAGACCGAAAGGTCGAGCGTGAATCATATAGTAGATATGATCAACATAACGATGTTCACCATTGAAAACTACTCCATCTCACGTGATGATCGATTATGGTTTAGTTGATTTGGATCACGTGATCACTTAGAGGATTAGAGGGATATCTATCTAAGTGGGAGTTCTTAAGTAATATGATTAATTGAACTTAAATTTATCATGAACTTAGTCCTGGTAGTATTTTGCAAATTATGTTGTAGATCAATAGCTCGCGTTGTTGCTTTCATATGTTTATTTTGATATGTTCCTAGAGAAAATTGTGTTGAAAGATGTTAGTAGCAATGATACGGATTGGATCCGTGATCTGAGGTTTATCCTCATTGTTGCACAGAAAAATTATGTCCTTGATGCACCGCTAGGTGACAGACCTATTGCAGGAGCAGATGCAGACGTTATGAACGTTTGGCTAGCTCAATATGATGACTACTTGATAGTTTAGTGCACCATGCTTAATGGCTTAGAATCGGGACTTCAAAGACGTTTCGAACGTCATGGACCATATGAGATGTTCCAGGAGTTGAAGTTAATATTTCAAGCAAATACCCGAGTTGAGAGATATGAAGTCTCCAACAAGTTCTATAGCTAAAAGATGGAGGAGAATCGCTCAACTAGTGAGCATGTGCTCAGATTGTCTGGGTACTACAATCGCTTGAATCAAGTGGGAGTTAATCTTCCAGATAAGATAGTGATTGACAGAATTCTCTAGTCACCATCACCAAGTTAGTAGAACTTCGTGATGAACTATAATATGCAAGGGATAACAGAAACGACTCCCAAGCTCTTCGTGATGCTGAAATCAACGAAGGTAGAAATCAAGAAAAACATCAAGTGTTGATGGTTGACAAGACCACTAGTTTCAAGAAAAGGGCAGAGGGAAGAAGGGGAACTTCAAGAAGAACAGCAAGCAAGTTGCTGCTCAAGTGAAGAATCCCAAGTCTGGTCCTAAGCCTGAGACTAAGTGCTTCTACTGCAAAGGGACTGGTCACTGGAAGCGGAACTACCCCAAGTGATTGGCGGATAAGAAGGATGGCAAAGTGAACATAAGTATATTTGATATACATGTTATTGATGTGTACTTTACTAGTGTTTATAGCAACCCCTCAGTATTTGATGCTAGTTCAGTTGCTAAGAGTAGTAACTCGAAACGGGAGTTACAAAATGAACAGAGACTAGTTAAGGGCGAAGTGACGATGTGTGTTGGAAGTGGTTCCAAGATTGATATGATCATCATCGCACACTCCCTATACTTTCGGGATTAGTGTTGAACCTAAATAAGTGTTATTTGGTGTTTGCGTTGAGCATGAATATGATTTGATCATGTTTATTGTAATACGGTTATTCATTTGAGTAAAAGAATAAATTGTTGTTCTGTTTACATGAATAAAACCTTATATGGTTACACACCCAATGAAAATAGTTCATTGGATCTCGATCTTAATAATACACATATTCATAATATTGAAACCAAAAGATGCGAAGTTAATAATGATAGTGCAACTTATTTGTGGCACTGCCGTTTAGGTCATATTGGTGTAAAGCGCATGAAGAAACTCCATGCTAATGGGATTTTGGAATCACTTGATTATGAATCACTTGATGCTTGCGAACCATGCCTTATGGGCAAGATGACTAAAACGCCGTTCTCCGGAACAATGAAGCAAGCAACAGATTTGTTGGAAATCATACATACTGATGTATGTGGTCCGATGAATATTAAGGCTTACAGCAGGTATCATTATTTTCTGACCTTCACAAGATGATTTGAGCAGATATGGGGATATCTACTTGATGAAACGTAAGTCTGAAACACTTGAACAGTTCAAAGAATTTCAGAGTGAAGTGGAAAATCATCGTAACAAGAAAATAAAGTTTCTACGATCTGATCGTGGAAAAGAGTATTTGAGTTATGAGTTTGGTCTTCAGTTAAAACAATGTGAAATAGTTTCACTACTCACGCCACCTGGAACACCACAGCATAATGGTGTGTCCGAACGTCATAACCGTACTTTATTGGATATAGTGCAATCTATGATGTTTCTTACCGATTTACCAATATCGTTTTTGGGATCATGCATTAGAGACAGCTGCATTCACGTTAAAAAGGGGCACCATCTATATCCGTCGAGACGACGCCTTATGAACTATGGTTTGGCAAGAAACCAAAGTTGTCGTTTCTTGAAGTTTGGGGTTGCGATGCTTATGAGAAAAAGTTTCATCCTGATAAGCTCAAACCCAAATCGGAGAAATATGTCTTCATAGGATACCCAAAGGAGACTGTTGGGTACACCTTCTATCACAGATCCTAAGGCAAGACATTCGTTGCTTATAATGGATCCTTTCTAGAGAAGGAGTTTCTCTCGAAAGAAGTGAGTGGGAGGAAAGTAGAAAACTTGATAAGGTAATTGTACCTTCTACCATATTGGAAAGTAGTTCATCACAAAAATCTGTTCTTGTGACTACTACACCAATTAGTGAGGAAGCTAATGATGATGATCATGTAACTTCAGATCAAGTTACTACCGAATCTCGTAGGTAAACCAAAGTGAGATCCGCACCAGAGTGGTACGGTAATCCTGTTCTGGAGGTCATGTTACTTGACCATGACGAACCTACGAACTATGAGGAAGCGATGATGAGCCCAGATTCCGCGAAATGGTTTGAGGCCATGAAATCTGAGATATGATCCATGTATGAGAACAAAGTTTGGACTTTGGTTGACTTGCCCGATGATCGGCAAGCAATTGAGAATAAATGGATCTTCAAGAGGAAGACGGACGTTGATAGTAGTGTTACTATCTACAAAGCTAGAATTGTCGCAAAAGGTTTTTCGACAAGTTCAAGGTGTTGACTACGATGAGAGCTTCTCACTCGTATCTATGCTTGAGTCTGTCCGAATCATGTTAGTAATTGCCGCATTTTATGAAATCTGGCAAATGGATAAACAAAACTGCATTCCTTAATGGATTTATTAAAGAAGAAGTTGTATATGATGCAACAGAAGGTTTTGTCAATCCGAAAGGTGCTAACAAAATGTGCAAGCTCCAGCGATCCATCTGTGGACTGGTGCAAGCATCTCGGAGTTGGAATATATGCTTTGATGAGTTGATCAAAGCATATAGTTTTATACAGACTTGCAGTGAAGCCTGTATTTACGAGAAAGTGAGTGGGAGCACTACAGCATTTCTGATAAGTATATGTGAATGACATATTGTTGATCGGAAATAATGTAGAATTGTTCTGTAAAGCATAAAGGAGTGTTTGAAAGGAGTTTTTCAAAGAAAGACTTCGGTGAAGCTGCTTACATATTGAGCTTCAAGATCTATAGAGATAGATCAAGACGCTTGATAAGTTTTTTCAATGAGTACATACCTTGACAAGATTTTGAAGTAGTTCAAAATGGAGCAGTCAAAGAAAGAGTTCTTGCCTGTGTTACAAGGTGTGAAGTTGAGTAAGACTCAAAGCCCGACCACGGCAGAAGATAGAAAGAGAATGAAAGTCATTCCCTATGCCTTGGCCATAGGTTCTATAAAGTATGCCATGCTGTATACCAGATCTATTGTATACCCTGCATTGATTTGGCAAGGGAGTACAATAGTGATCTAGGAGTAGATCACTGGACAGCGGTCAGAATTATCCTTAGTGAAATAAGGATATGTTTCTCGATTATGGACGTGACAAAAAGGTTCGTCGTAAAGGATTACGTCGATGCAAGTTTTTGACACTGATCCAGATGATTCTAAGTCTCAATCTGGATACATATTGAAAGTGGGAGCAATTAGCTAGAGTAGCTCCGTGTAGAGCATTGTAGACATAGAACTTGCAAAATACTTACGGATCTGAATGTGACAGACCCGTTGACTAAAATTATCTCACAAGCAAAACATGATCACACCTTAGTACTCTTTGGGTGTTAATCACATAGATATGTGAACTAGATTACTGACTCTAGTAAACCCTTTGAGTTTTGGTCACATGACGATGTGAACTATGGGTGTTAATCACATGGTGATGTGAACTATTGCTGTTAAATCACATGGCGATGTGAACTAGATTATTGACTCTAGTGCAAGTGGGAGACTGAAGGAAATATGCCCTAGAGGCAATAATAAAGTTATTATTTATTTCCTTATATCATGATAAATGTTTATTATTCATGCTAGAATTGTATTAACCGGAAACATAATACATGTGTGAATACATAGACAAACAGAGTGTCACTAGTATGCCTCTACTTGACTAGCTCGTTAATCAAAGATGGTTATGTTTCCTGACCATGGACAAAAGAGTTGTTATTTGGTTAACGAGGTCACATCATTAGTTGAATGATCTGATTGACATGACCCATTCTATTAGCTTAGCACCCGATCGTTTAGTATGTTGCTATTGCTTTTATTCATGACTTATACATGTTCCTATGACTATGAGATTATGCAACTCCCGTTTGCCGGAGGAACACTTTGGGTACTACCAAACGTCACAACGTAACTGGGTGATTATAAAGGAGTACTACAGGTGTCTCCAATGGTAGATGTTGGGTTGGCGTATTTCGAGATTAGGATTTGTCACTCCGATCGTCGGAGAGGTATCTCTGGGCCCTCTCGGTAATGCACATCACTTAAGCCTTGCAAGCATTGCAACTAATGAGTTAGTTGCGGGATGATGTATTACGGAACGAGTAAAGAGACTTGCCGGTAACGAGATTGAACTAAGTATTGGATACTGACGATCGAATCTCGGGCAAGTAACATACCGATGACAAAGGGAACAACGTATGTTGTTATGCGGTCTGACCGATAAAGATCTTCGTAGAATATGTAGGAGCCAATATGGGCATCCAGGTCCCGCTATTGGTTATTGACCGGAGACGTGTCTCGGTCATGTCTACATTGTTCTCGAACCGTAGGGTCCGCACGCTTAACGTTACGATGACAGTTATTATGAGTTTATGCATTTTGATGTACCGAAGGTTGTTCGGAGTCCCGGATGTGATCACGGACATGACGAGGAGTCTCGAAATGGTCGAGACGTAAAGATTGATATATTGGAAGCCTATGTTTGGACATCTGAAGTGTTCCGGGTGAAATTGAGATTTTACCGGAATACCGGGAGGGTTACCGGAACCCCCCGGGAGCCAAATGGGCCAACATGGGCCTTAGTGGAAAGGTGAAAGGGCTGCCCCATGGGCTGCGCGCCTCCCCCCTGTCCCCTAGTCCTATTAGGACTAGGGAAGGTGGCCGGCCAACCCCTCTCTCTTTCCCCACTTGGGGAGTCCTATTTGGAATAGGATTGGAGGGGAGTCCTACTCCCGGCGGGAGTAGGACTCCTCCTATGGCTGCCGCACCCCTCCCCCTTTGCTCCTTTATATACGGGGGCAGGGGGCACCTCTAGACACACAATTGATCATTGAGATCTTTCCTTAGCCGTGTGCGGTGCCCCCTGCCACCAAATTCCACCTCGATCATATTGTTGCAGTGCTTAGGCGAAGCCCTGCGTCGGTAGTACATCAAGATCGTCACCACGCCGTCGTGCTGACGGAACTCTTCCTCGACGCTTTGCTGGATCGGAGCCCGAGGATCGTCATCGAGCTGAACGTGTGCTAAGAACTCGGAGGTGCCGGAGTAACGGTGCTTGGATCGGTCGGATCGGGAAGAAGACGTACGACTACTTCCTCTACGTTGTGTCAAACGCTTCCGTTGCGATCTACAAGGGTACGTAGATCATACTCTCCCCTCGTTGCTATGCATCACCATGATCTTGCGTGTGCGTAGGAAATTTTTTGAAATTACTACGTTCCCCAACACCCGAAGGGCGGCTCGAGCTGACGATGGGAGAGGGGACAGCTCAGAGACGAAAGCAGCAAGAAGGTACTCATCGCTGGTGTACCGCGTGCTCAGGCGGAAAGTGCCAGCCCAAGAGCGAGTCATCGGGCGGGGCAGCGAGTCCGGGGTGGCGGCGGGCGATGACGAAGAAGAGCCCTCCACCTCCAAGGCCGCGGGCGAGGCCGCGGGGGACGTCGGGGTGGGCATAGGAGGTGTCACGGCCGCCGGGGAGGCAGACAACATGGTCGGGACCGGGGACGCCAAGGGCAGCGCGGGCACCGGAAGGGGTGCAGCCCCTAAGGCAGCCAGCTGGGGAGAAACTCGACCCATGGCGTGGGGGCATCCTCAAAGACGGGAGGCGGCCCAAGAGAAGCACACGAGCGGCCATCACCGGGAGTGGGCAAGTCCACAACATTCGAAGGTACCTGCTGAAACGGAAAAACCATCTCATCAAAGTAAACGTGTCGGGAAGTGATCACCCGATGTGAGATAGGATCATAGCAGTGGTAGCCTTTGGTGTTGGGGGGATAGCTGAGAAAGATGCAGGCCACGGACCGAGGTGCGAGCTTATGAGGAGTAGTGGAAGCGATGCTAGGGTAGCACAGGCAACCGAAGATGCGGAGCTCAGCATAGGAGGGTGGCATGCCAAACAATAGGTGATGAGGTGCAAAATTCCCGCGAGTGCGACTGGGACGAATGTTGATGAGTAGTGATGCGGTGGCTAGCGCGTCGGGCCAAAATAGGTGGCACGTTGGTGTGAAAGAGGAGGGTGCGGACGCAGTCATTAAGAGTGCGAAGCATGTGCTCAGCGACCCCATTTTGTTGCAAAGTGTACGGGCAAGTGAGACGAAAAATCGTGTCGTGTGCGGTGAGAAGCTTGCGGATCGCAAGGTTATCAAACTCCTTCCCCTTGTCTGTTTGCAACGCATTAATGGGCCGTCCAAACTGCGTGGAGACATAGGAGTAGAACGCGGTGAGAGTAGCAACAGAATCCGACTTTCGGCGCAACGGGAAGGTCCACACATAGTGCGAAAAATCATCAAGTATGACAAGATAATAAAGATAGCCCGTGTTACTTGCAACAGGAGAGGTCCAGACATCACTATGAATTAACTCAAACGGGTATGAAGCAACATGTGAGGAAGTGCTAAGAGGAAGACGGACATGTTTACCGAGACGACAAGCATGACAAGTGTGATCGTCGATCTTATTACACGTGAAGGAAAAACTCCGAAAAATATGATGAATGGTGGCGGTGTTGGGATGACCGAGACGAGCATGCTGAAGGTCCACTCCGGCGGAAAGCGCCATGGGTGCAGCAATGGAGGAGGTGGATGAGTGGACCGGGTAGAGCCCGTCGGGGCTGTCACATCGGTGGAGCACCATCCGGGTATGGACATCCTTAACAGAAAAGCCAAACATGTCAAATTCAACAGTGACCGGATTTTCACGTGTAAGAGAACGAACGGAAACAAGGTTTTTAATGATGTCAGGAGAGAAAAGTACATTAGAAAGATATAATGGCATGGAGTTAGAAGGAAAAGCAGCATGACCGACATGAGTAATAGGCATGGAAGAACCGTCGCCCATGGTAACGCGAGCAGCGGTGTGAACGAGGTGAGCGGTAAGAAGGTTACCGGGGTTGGCGACCATGTGAGCCATGGCTCTGGCGTCCATATACCAGTCGCCACCGCCAGTGTACTGCTGTGGCGTGGGGGCGGTGTGGAGGGCCGCTAGAAGCACGGGGTCCCAAGGCGCCGGCGGGAGGGCCGGGGCCAACGGCGGCGCCGCCGCGAACCCACCGACCGAGGGCAGTCCATAGGCCGCAGAGGGGCCGTAGAGCGGCGCAGGCGGGTACTGCTGAGGGGCCGTGTAAAGCGCCTGATGAGAGGCCGGGCGGGCGCCCATGAAGCTGGGAATGGAGGCGCGCGGTACAAGCATGGAGTACGCATAAACGACCCCCATCCAGGGGTTCTGGCCAGCCTGCCAGGGCGCCGACGGGAGCTGCTGCTGCTGGTGGCGCGACGCCCCGCCGTGTGCAGCCGGCTGCTCTTGCTGCTGTTTGCGGCCACCACGGCCACCGCAGCGCTGCGGCTGCTCGGCGGGGGCGGCGGGGGGGGGGGGGGGGGCTGCGGCATCTGCGGGTATGGAAACCCGGGCAGCAGCGGCGCCGGAAAGGGGCCCGGGGCAGGCCACAGCGGGGGAGCCGGGGCGGTGGGCGGCGCACTACCGTGGGTACCAGCGGTGAGGGCCGTCTGGGTGGCCTGGGTGCGCGACATCCGCATCCTCCTCTCCTCGAGCTTCAGGTGTGCGAAGATCTTGGGGAACGTTGGTTGGTGATGAGGGATGTTGGAGGCGGCATTCCCGAAGTCGTCCTTCAGGCCGGCGATGAGGGTTCTAAGAAGAAGCTCATCGGAGACCTTCTCACCGAGGTCACGAAGCTCATCAACAAGCTTCTTGAGGCGCATGCAATAATCGTCAACAAACGAGTCGAGCTGCTGGCACCTAAAAAACTCGCCGTGCAAGAAAACCTTGCGTTGGAGCGCATTGTCGGTGAAGAGGTTGTTGAGCTAGGTCCAAATGGCATGAGCGTCATCGTCGGCGGAGACCACCTTATGGAAGCGGTCCTTCGAGATGGTGGTGTAGAACCAACGGATGAGAGTGGCGTCGATGGACGTCCACTCCTCATCGTCCTCCATGAAGCAGGAATCCACGAAGTCATCAATGATCACGGAGGTTGTACTCACGGAACACAAGGGAGAAGTATGTCTTCCAGGCATAGTAGGTGGAGGAAAGATGATCGAGAACGACGGGAACCCGAGCGAGGATGTTGAGATCGCGGATGACGACGGGGTCGGGACCATCGAACGGGTTGGTGCGACGGCTGTGGGTGGTGCCGGTGGAACCGGGGGAAGCCATGAGTCCGAGAGGGGACGGGGTTGCGGCGGCGCGCGGGGAAGCGGCGCAGCTTGGGGCGGCACGGCGGGATGTGGGCGGAAGCGTGGGCGGCGGCGGCACACGTGGGCGGTGGCACGGCGGTGTGGGAACGCGGCGGCGGGTTGCGGTGGCGGCGGCGAGTAGATCGCGGTAGTGGCAAGGGTTAGGGTTAGGATCGTAGGTATGATACCATGTTTGAAATGAGATTTTTGGGAATGCTTCATGATATATTGATCGGTGCATAGCGCATGTATATATGGAGTACAAAGTGGGCCACAACCTCAACTATACAATGACTAGTAGGTGGGCCGGGCTATACAATATACATGCACAAACCATATGTTCAACACACCCCTCTAAACCTATCAGATACCTCTGAGACGTGACCCCGGATTTTTCTTCCTACCGGAGCTCACTCAATTGATCCAACAGTAGAATGCCTTGATGCAGTTGCTAGTCCAGAACCAAGGCAACAACAACAACAATCCACCGCCACCACCTCCAGTGGACAACTTAGCCCATTTTCTAAGGTTGAATCAGCCTGTGTTCTCTAGTAGCACCGAGCCGATTGTTGCTGATGACTGGCTCCGCAAGATTGGAAGGAAGGTGACCACCGCAGGTTGCACAAATGCTGAGAAGGTGCACTTTGCCACACACCAACTGGATGGACCCGCAGCCTCATGGTGGGAGAACTACACTGCCACTTTCCCCGTGGCCAATGTCACTTGGGATCAGTTTCAGCAAGCTTTCTGCACAACACATGTCTCAGTTGGAGCTATGAGCATGAAGAAGCGTGAGTTTCGCAACTTACGTTAGGGAAATCGTACTGTGGCATAGTACGTGGATGAGTTTAGTAAGTTAGCTCGTTATGCCCTAGATGATCTGGCCACAGATGCCGCGAAGTAGGAGAAGTTTATGGAAGGGCTGAATGATGAGTTGAGTAGCAGTTGATGGTGGCAACATTCACTAACTACCAGGAGTTGGTAGACAGGGCTCTTATGATAGAAGGCAAGCAACAGCAGATAGAAAGCCGCAAAAGGAAGTATGGACAGGGGAAGTACAATTCTGGAGCTCGGCAGAAGCCTCGCTTTACCCCAAACTCGGGAGGACATACCCATCGTAACCATGGAGTCCACACTCACAATGGAGGAACTTCGCATAACCACAGCGGTCCTAAGAATGGAAATGGGAATGGAGGAAGCAACAATCAGAACCGTTCCAACCCAGCAACACCTGCTAAGAAGGTCCTAAGTCATGTCACATGTTACAAGTGCGGGAAGACTGGACACTACGCCAATGATTGTTCTGAGCTGAAGAATGGCAATGGAAATGGATGCTCTGGAAAGAAGCCCAATCCCTTTACCATAGGTCAGGTGAACCACATCAATGTGGAGGAAGTTGAAGAGTAGCCTGGCGCAGTGATTGGTAAGTTTTTGATTAAGTCATTTACCGCTCTCGTTCTTTTTGACACCGGTGCATCGCATTCATACATATCAAGGGGATTTGTGGACAAGCTTAAATGCCAACCTTAGCCCTTAGGTCACCCATGTTATTAAGCTCGCCAGGAGCAGAGTATATGGCCAGTCGATGGTGTGATCGGTTACCCTTAGCCATTGGTAGCCATGTTTTCCCCTTAGATCTAATAATTTTAGAGTCACAAGGATTGGATATAATACTAGCCATGGATTGGCTATCAAAGTATGGAGGAAACATCGACTGTTCTAGTATGTCAATTTTACTCACCACTCCCGAGGGAAAGAGGATCAAGTATGTATCTAGGCATGCGCCAAGGAGGACCTAAGTAAATTCCCTCTCGGGAGTTATTCAGGAAGAAGTGCCTATTCTGAAGGATTATCCTGATGTATTTCCAGAGGAATTACCAGGCATTCCACCAGATCGAGATATAGACTTATTGATAGAGTTGTTGCCAGGCACCGGACCAATATCGAAGAGACCGTATCGGATGCCCGCGAATGATCTGGAGGAAATTAAGAAGCAGATTAAGGAGTTATTGGAGAAAGGTTATATTCGACCTTCATCACCGTGGGGAGCCTCAGTGCTCTTAGTTGAGAAGAAGGATGGATCTCTTAGAACGGTTGTTGATTATCGTGCATTGAATGAAGTGATGATCAAAAACTAGTACCCACTACCGATGATCAATGATTTGTTTGACCAGCTGTAGGGAGCTAAAGTATTCTCCAAGATCGATATTCGATCAGGATACCACCCGTTGAAGATCTGAGAACAGGATATACCTAAAACAGCTTTTACCACAAGGTATGGGCTATATGAGTACACGGTCATGTCTTTTGGATTGACTAATGCTCCTGCCTATTTTATGAGTATGATGAATGAGGTGTTCATGGAGTTCTTGGATAAGTTTGTTGTAGTGTTCATTGATGACACAATAGTATACTCGAAGATTGAAGAGGAACACAAGGAACATTTGCGCTTAGTTCTCGAGAAGCTAAGGGAACATCAGCTATACGCCAAGTTCAGCAAATGTGAGTTTTGGTTGAAGGAAGTTGGATTTCTTGGACATGTTATAACATGAGAAGGTATAGTTGTAGACCCTACCAAGGTTCAGTCTGTCACTGAGTGGTTGGCACCCACCTCAGTTGGCGAGATCCACAGTTTTCTTGGACTCGCGGGATATTATAGGAGGTTCATTGAGAATTTTTCCAAGATTGCGAAGCCCATGACAGAGTTGTTGAAGAAGGACACCAATTTCAAATGTATCGAAGAATGTGTGGCCAGTTTTCAGGAGTTGAAGAAATGTTTAGTTACAGCCCCAGTGCTAATTCTTCTAGATATACGCAAGGATATCCAAGTGTATTGCGACGCTTCTCGCCTGGGACTTGGAGGTGTACTTATGCAAGACGGAAGAGTTTTTTCATATGCCTCACGTTAGCTTCGACCTCATGAGTTGAATTATGCGACGCATGATTTGGAGTTAGTAGCCGTAGTGTATGCGCTCAAGACTCGGAGACATTTTCTTGTTGGAAACCGTTGTGATGTATACACGGATCATAAGAGTTTGAAGTACATTTTCATGCAGAAGGAGTTGAATCTCAGGTAGAGGAGATGGTTGGAGCTCATAAAGGATTATGATATGAAACTACATTATCATCTAGGAAAGGCCAATGTTGTAGTAGACGCCTTGACCCGCAAGAGTTATGTCAATACCCTCGTAACCGGAGGATTACCGCAGGAGTTAGCCGACGATCTCAAGGAACTTCGTTTGGAGATAGTTCCAAGAGGTTTTGTTGCAGTAATGGAGGTTCATTCTACATTATTGGGAAAGATTCAAGAAGCCCAGAAGGATGATAAGGAGATTGCTAAGATAAAGGAGAAGATGAGCAAAGTAAAGGCCAAAGGTTTTCGTGAGGATGAGCACGAAACTTTATGGTTTGAAGATCGTATTTATGTGCCTAATGACCCAGAGATCAGGAAGTTAATACTTCAGGAAGCTCATGACTCACCATACCCGATTCACCCCGGAAACACCAAGATGTATTTGGATTTGAAGGAACGTTTCTGGTGGACAGGTATGAAGAAGGATATTGCCGAGTATGTAGCAGTATGTGATGTATGTCAGAGAGTTAAGGCAGAACACCAGAAGCCAGCAGGATTATTACAGCCTATGCCGATACCCGAATGGAAGTGGGATAAACTTGGCATGGACTTTATCACCGGATTACCCAGGACCCGATCAGGATATGACTCTATCTGGGTAGTAGTAGATCGCTTGACCAAAGTGGCTCACTTTATTCCCGTGAAAACCACATATATGAGCGCGAAGTTGGCCAAGATATATATGACCAGGATCGTATGTCTGCATGGAGTTCCGAGGACCATCGTATCAGACAGAGGAACACAGTTTACCTTGAAGTTTTGGAATCAGTTACACCAGACTTTGGGTACCAGGCTAGAGTTCAGTATAGCCTTTCATCCGCAGACAGATGAACAGACTGAGAGAGTCAATCAGATTCTGGAGGACATGTTGAGAGCTTGTGCGCTAGATTATGGATCTAGTTGGGATGATAATTTACCTTACGCAGAGTTCTCATACAACAACAGCTATCAGGCTAGTTTGAAGATTGCCCCTTTCGAAGCTCTGTATGGAAGGAGGTGCAGGACACCATTGATGTGGGATGAAGTCGGAGACCATCAGTTGTTTGGACTAGATTTAATCAGAGAGTCTGAAGAGAAGGTTAAGTTGATTCGCGATAGACTGAAGGTAGCTCAGTCCAGGTAGAAGAGTTATGCTGATAGGAAATGCAAGGAGGTAGCCTATGAACTCGGAGACAGGGCGTATCTCCGTGTGTCACCACTGCGAGGAGTTAAACGATTTGGAGTTAAAGAAAAGCTAGCCCCAAGATTTGTAGGACCATATCGAGTTCTGGAATGTATGGGAGAAGTGGCCTACAAGTTGGAGTTACCCGAAGGATTATCATGAGTTCATGATGTGTTTCATGTTTCCCAGTTGAAGAAGTGCCATGGAGAGATGGCCGATATTCCTCTGAGAGATACAGTGCCCCTAGAAGCAATCCAGTTGGAGAGTGACCTAACTTACGAGAAGAAACCCGTCAAGATTCTCGAGTTTGCCAGCCGAGTTACACGCAGCAAGGTTATCAAGTTTTGCAAAGTTCAGTGGAGCCACCATACCGAGGAGGAAGCCACCTGGGAGCGAGAACAAGACCTACGGAAAGACCACCCACACCTATTTACTAGCCAACCCGAATCTCGAGGGCGAGATTCATCTTAAGGGGGGTAGGTTTGTAACATCCCAATTTTCAATTTGGATGTTATACATAGATCATCATATCCATATCATAATTTTAATTGCACTTGGTTGTGATCCTAGAAATCTTAAGCAACTCAAGTACCCAAGGAGAGTTGGAGGTTTCACTAAATTTTCATATGAATTATTTCAAATTTGAAAACAGGATCAATTTGATTTTAATAATTTTCTCTCCAATTATTCTCAATAACAAAAATAAATGAGAGAAGATAAAATGACTTCTTAAAAACAGAGGAGAAATATTGGAGAAGAAATTTTAAAATCAAATTAATGTTTTATTTGTATTTTATTTGAATTAGGGAAAAATATGCATTTTTGAAAATTGCATTTTAGTCCAAAAAAGGTTCATCTTGTCCTAAATATTTAGTTTGGACGGTGAAAATTGTTTCTGGTATTTTTAGAATTTTTTATTTTATTAGGATTTTTTCGAGGCGAAATTTATTTAAAAAGGTTTCCTGGGCCGGCCTAGCAGTGCGCTACCCTCATCTCCGTGCGGATGCCGGACTCTGGTGAGGAGGAGTCCGGGTCGGTCTCCGCCGCCGCCTCGCTTGCCCCTCCTGCAAGACGGACGCCCCCTCCCCCCTTTAGAAGCGCACCCCCCCGCTTCTCCTTACCACTGCCACCACCGAGCCCCGCCGCCGTGCCGAGCCGCGCCGCCGTCTGCCGCCGCTGCCGCTAGCCACAGCCGTCGCATGCACGCGCCACCGCCTCCCCACGTAGCACCACCGCCTCATCATCGCCTCGCCACCGACGCCCCGCCACCGGAGCCTCCGGACCTGGCCGCCGCTCGCCGGAATCCCGCCACAGGTTTTCCACGATTAAAAGGTATAAAACCGTTCAGTTTTTTGGTTTATTTATTTTTTAGATCAGTTTTTCATTTTGTCTAATTAGTAAACATTCACCGGTTAGATCGTTTTAACGAATGGTTTTCGTTCGTTAGCCTCTGCTAGCGAACGTTCGTTTGTTAGAATTTTCTTTTTAATTTTATCTTTCGGCCAGGGACCTATCCACGAATACCTTTCTTACAGATTAGTCCCTGATCTTCAAAACCCCGTTACTTTTTACTCGTTTGTCCAAATCCAGTGAAACCAATGCCAAAATCTTCGTCTTGTTCCCCTCTTTCCAGATAATCAACTTGAACATGGTTTTGACAATTTAAAATTTGGTTTCAAGCAGATTTGAATTCGAACTTCTTTTGATCGTAGTTTGAGTTTCGTATTTCCGATTTGATTGATTCTTTTTGCAAAACGAAGCTCTTCACTTGGACTTTTAGTTCAGATATTTTCTCTTGGTTTTACTTTTGCATCTTATGCTTGAGTGCTTATGTATTCTATTGTTTGTTCACAATAGAGTTTTCGGAGTGCGAGGCTTGCTACTACGAATAACTAGGGTTTTTCGAACATCAGCAAGGCAAGTAACACTTTGATCATATCCCTTATTACCCAGTTTTTATGCATTTTCAACCCTCCAAACATTGCATGAGTAGGACTGATAACATGTCGGTATTTGGGAAGTAGTTGATGAGGTAGCACCTATTGTCTTATGTCAAACCCTGGGTGTTTAACTATGTATGCTTATACTGCTATGCTATGATCGTAGACGTGGTTTTGTTTGAAAGAATTCATGAAAGATCTGAGAGATTATTGTTAACTAAGGTTTAACTTAAGGTGTTTACTTTAATACACATCTGGGTGGATTGGTTTGTGGGCACCTAAGAACCCAGTGTTGTCCAAGGAGAGATCCCGGGGAATCCGTGTGATCATCCTATGGTTTGCCACCCAGGCTCAAAGGGATCATTATGTTATTCATGCTGGAAACTCCCGTGTGAAGCCACAAGCCATTATGGGCTCTGGCATAGTTGAGTATGTTGTGTGACCTCTTACAGTGGTAGACTAGCAGATGCAGTGGATGTAGGTGGAACTGTCTACCCGTCGTAACGAGCTAACACTTCTAAAAGTCTGTGTCTCTGTCATCCATTTCTCAAACATCATGCAATGAGAGAAATAAAATGGAGGAGATCGAGTCTTGTGGTGAAAAGTGCGCAAACCTCTGCAGAGTGTACAAACTAATCTTGGTTAGCCATGTCGCCAGTTATGGACATCTTGAGTATCTGGTACTTGAATTATTATGTTGATCTCATCACTTTACTTAATTAATTTGTTGGGTTGTTAACTTTTTTAATTGGAATTTGAGTTGGGGTTACCTTCTCAATGTTTTTCAACCAACTTGGTAGTTAAATAAAATATATTCCATTGTTGTAGGGAAAAACTAGCTTTATGCAAATTATAACCATATAGCCTACACCAGCCATATATGCATGTAGTGATAGCTGTTATTTGTTCATTGCTCTATAGTGTTATTTTGCCAGCATATTCCATGTGCTGACCTACACAGGCTGCAACGTATTATGTTGGAAAGTTTTCAGACGAAGAGTAAGGTGTGCTAGGTCGTTGTCATGCACTCAGTTTTGCCATGGAGTTGGATGGACTTTTCTACTTTCGAAGCTTGCACTGTTATCTTATTTAGATGGCCTTTAACCATATTATTGTAATAAGTTCTCTCTTGAGATATTCGATGTAATAAGTGTGTGATTGAACTTTGTTATAAATCCTTGAGTACTGTGTGTGTCAGCAATACCGGTCCAGGGATGACACTAAGCATAGAGACTTGACCGTCTAAGGTCGGGTCGCTACAATGTACCTTGCTGCCCCTACTATCACTAGGAAAGGACACCGCAAGATTGAACCCGAAGCTAAGCACTTCTCCCATTGCATGAAAGATCAATCTAGTAGGCCAAACTAAACCGTTAATTCGTAGAGACTTGCAAAGATATCAAATCATGCATATAATAATTCAGAGAAGAACCAAATAACATTCATAGATAATCTTGTTCATAAACCCACAATTCATCGGATCTAGGCAAACACACCGCAAAAGCGTATTCCATCGACTAGATCTCCAAGAACATCGAGGAGAACTTTGTATTGAGAATCAAAGAGAGAGAAAAGGCCATATAGCTAATAACTATGGATCCGAAGGTCTATGGTAAACTACTCACGCTTCATCGGAGAGGCTATGGTGTTGACGTAGAAGCCCTCCGTGATCGATTCCCCCTCTAGTAGATCGCCGGAGAAGGCCCCAAGATGGGATCTCACGGGTACAGAAGGTTGCGGCGGTGGAAAAGTGGTTTTGTGGCTCTCTGTGATCGATCTAGGGTATAAGAGTACATATAGGCGAAAGAAATACGTCAGTGGAGCTATGAGGGGCCCACGAGGGTGGGGGTGCACCTACCCCCCGCTACAAAAAAAGACACTTCCGTGATGATACGTGTTTGTCACAGTAGGTGACGTTTTCTGTCATGCATGTACATCCATGACGATTTTATGATGGAATCAAGATAGTCATACCTGTGCTGTCGTAGAAGTGTTCCATGGCATTACCAAAATTATCATCACGGAAGTGTTCACTTCCATGACAATAAATGCCGCGTCATGGAAGTGCTTTCGTCAAGGGTGACCGACATGTGGCATCCACCATAACGGGTCGCCGTTAAGCTACCGGGTCCGGTTTTGGATCCGATAACACGATAACAACCCGGACCAATGAGGATTTTCCACGTGTAAAATTCTCATTGGCCGGAGGAAACACGTGTTGGCTCACCGTTGGGACAGATGTCATCCATTCATTGGACATGAGGCGCCTATGATACGTCGACACGTGGACCGGCCCAACAGTGGCCCATTCAGGTTAAAAGGTTGGGCCTATCAAAATAAGCGGGCCAGCCCATTAGCGTCCTACTTGAGTCAGGCCCATTTACAAGCACGACCCATACAAGTTACACAGAATCGGCCCATCAAAGGCCCATTCTACATATGACAATTTCCAGCCCATCATTATTTTAGCCTGTTAATGGCCCGCTACATCTTTGGGCCCAATTGTGGCCCGAGCTTCTTTCGGCCTGTTAGCGGCCCATCGTCAGTTCCAGCCCGTTACCGGCCCGGAACGTCTTTCAGCCTTTTCTCGGCCCATTCTGCAGTTGGGCCAATTCTAGCCCGCCGTGACATTAGGCCTGTAAACGGCCCATTCGGTAAATGGGCCAACTCCTAGCTCGTTTTGTCTCTCGGCCTGCTAACGGCTGATATGCCCATTTTGCATCATGCTTTTATGTCACAATACTTATGCCTATTCTCTCTTATTTTACTAGGTTTACATGAAGAGGGGGAATGCCGACAGCTGGAATTCTGGGCTGGAAAAGGAGCAAATATTAGAGACCTATTCTGCACAACTCCAAAAGTCCTGAAACATCACGGGAGCATGTTTCAGAATATATAAAAAATATTGGGCGAAGGAAGTACCAGAGGGGGCCACCCACCATCCACGAGGGTGGGGGGCGCGCCCTACCCCCTGGGCGCGCCCCCTGCCTCATGGGCCCCCTGCCAGGCCTCCGGTGCCCATATTCTACTATATGAGGTCCTTTGCCCTGGAAAAAAATCATAAGCTAGCTTACAGGATGAAACTCACCACGAGGCGGAACCTTGGCGGAACCAATCTAGGGCTCCGGCGGAGCTGTTCTGCCGGGGAAACTTCCCTCCGGGAGGGGGAAATCATCACCATCGTCATCACCATCGATCATATCATCGGGAGGGGGTCAATCTCCACCAATATCTTCACCAGCACCATCTCATCTCAAACCCTAGTTCATCTCTTGTATCCAATCTTTGTCCCAAAACATCAGATTGGTACCTGTGGGTTGCTAGTAGTGTTGATTACTCCTTGTAGTTGATGCTAGTTGGTTTATTCGGTGGAAGATCATATGTTCAGATCCTTTATGCATATTAATACCCCTCTGATTATGAGCATGAATATGCTATGTGAGTAGTTACACTTGTTCCTGAGGACATGGGAGAAGTCTTGCTATAAGTAGTCATGTGAATTTGGTATTCGTTCAATATTTTGATGAGCTGTACGTTGTCTCTCCTCTAGTGGTGTCATGTGAACGTTGACTACATGACACTTCACCATTGTTCGGGCCTAGAGGAAGGCATTGGCAAGTAATAAGTAGATGATGGGTTGCTATAGTGACAGAAGCTTAAACCCTAGTTTATGAGTTGCTTTGTAAGGGGCTGATTTGGATCCATATGTTGGATGCTATGGTTAGGTTTACCTTAATACTTCTTTTGTAGTTGCTAATTCTTGCAAGAGGGGTTAATCATAAGTGGGATGCTTGTCCAAGGAAGGGTAGTACCCAAGCACCGGTCCACCCACATATCAAATTATCAAAGTACCGAACGCGAATCAGATAAACGTGATGATAACTAGCTTGACGATAATTCACATGTGTCCTTAGGAGCATTTTCCTTTATATAAGAGTTTGTCCAGGCTTGTCCTTTGCTACAAAAAGGATTGGGACATCTTGCTGCACCTTATTTACTTTCATTACTTGTTACCCGTTACAGACTACCTTATCACAAAACTATCTGTTACCGATAATTTCAGTGCTTGCAGAGAATACCTTACTGGAAACTGCTTATCATTTCCTTCTGCTCCTCGTTGGGTTCGACACTCTTACTTATAAAAAGGACTACGATAGATCCCCTATACTTGTGGGTCATCAAGACTCTTTTATGGCACCGTTGCCGGGGAGTGAAGCGCATTCGGTAGGTGGAATTTGGTAAGGAAAAATTTATATAGTGTGCTGAAATTTACTGTCACTTATCACTATGGAACATAATCCTTTGAGGGGCTTGTTCGGGGTATCTTCACCCTGACCAGTAGAGCAAAGAGTTTCTCCTCAACCTACTGAACCTACTGAAAATGTTTACTTTGAAATTCCTTCGGGTATGATAGAGAAACTGCTAGCTAATCCTTTCACAGGTGATGGAACATTATATCCCGATTTGCACCTAATCTATGTGGATGAAGTTTGTGGATTATTTAAGCTTGCAGGTATGCCCGAGGATGTTATCAAGAAGAAGGTCTTCCCTTTATGTCTGAAGGCAAAGGCATTGACATGGTTTAGGCTATGTGATGATATGGGATCATGGAACTACATCCGATTGAAATTGGAATTTCATCAGAAGTTTTATCCTATGCATCTTGTTCATCGTGATCATAATTATATATATAATTTTTGGCCTGATGAAGGAGAAAGCATC